>NW_026113214.1:0-34782 GCF_024323335.1 Lathyrus oleraceus | reverse complement strand
GTTTTATTAGTGTTCTTGTTTGCTAAAGTTTGTAAATTCTTTATCAAGAAATGAGAAGATTGATAGTGTTATTAGTGTTCTTGTTTTGCCAAATTTTGTATATTGTTACAAGAAATGAGAAGATTGATAGTGTTATTAGGGCCTGTTTTGCTAAATTTTGTATATTGTTATCAAGAAATGAGAAGATTGATAGTGTTATTAGTGTTCTTGTTTTGCTAAATTTTGTATATTGTTATCAAGAAATGAGAAGATTGATAGTGTTATTAGTGTTTGGTGGAATTTTGTTGCAAATAAATAGAATAGAATAATATTCTTGTTGTTCAAATTTGTATATTGAAAAGATGAGAATTGGTTATGTAGTGTTCTTGTTTTGCTAAATTTGTATATTATTATCAAGAATGAGAAGATTGATAGTGTTATTAGTGTTCTTGTTTTGCTAAATTTGTATAATGTTATCAAGAAATGAGAAGATTGATAGGTTATTAGGGTTTTGTTGCTAAATTTTGTATATTGTTATCAAGAAATGAGAAGATGGATAGTGTTATTAGTGTTCTTGTTTTTCTAAATTTTGTATATTGTTATCAAGAAATGAAAGAAGATGATAGTGTTCTTGTTTTGCTAAATTTTGTATATTGTTATCAAGAAATGAGAAGATTGATAGGGTATTAGTGTTCTTGTTTTGCTAAATTTGTATATTGTTATAAAGAAATGAGAAGATTGATAGTGTTATTAGTGTTGTTTTTGCTAAATTTTGTATATTGTTAAGAAATGAGAAGATTGATAGTGTTATTAGTGTTCTTGTTTTGCTAAATTTTGTATATTGTTATCAAGAAATGAGAGATTGATAGTGTTATAGTGTTCTTTTTTTGCTAAATTTTGTATATTGTTATCAAGAAATGAGAAGATTGATAGTGTTATTAGTGTTCTTGTTTTTTAAATTTTGTATATTGTTATCAAGAAATGAGAAGATTGATAGTGTTATTAGTGTTCTTGTTTTGCTAAATTTGTATATTGTTATTAAAGAATGAGAAGATTGATATGTTATTAGTGTTCTTGTTTTGCTAAATTTTGTATATGTTATCAAGAAATGAGAAGATTGATAGTGTTATTAGTGTTCTTGTTTTGCTAATTTTGTATATTGTTATCAAGAAATGAGAAGATTGATAGTTATTATAGTGTTCTTGTTTTGCTAAATTTTGTATATTGTTATCAAGAAATGAGAGATTGATAGTGTTATTAGTGTTCTTGTTTTGCTAAATTTTGTATATTGTTATCAAGAAATGAGAAGATTGATAGTGTTATTAGTGTTCTTGTTTTGCTAAATTTTGTATATTGTTATCAAGAAATGAGAAGATTGATAGTGTTATTAGTGTTCTTGTTTTGCTAAATTTTGTATATTGTTATCAAGAAATGAGAAGATTGATAGTGTTATTAGTGTTCTTGTTTTGCTAAATTTTGTATATTGTTATCAAGAAATGAGAAGATTGATAGTGTTATTAGTGTTCTTGTTTTGCTAAATTTGTATATTGTTATCAAGAAATGAGAAGATTGATAGTGTCTTGTTTTGCTAAATTTGGATATTGTTATCAAGAATGAGAAGATTGATAGTGTTATTAGTGTTCTGTTTTGCTAAATTTTGTATATGTTATCAAGAAAATGAGAAGATTGATAGTGTTATTAGTGTTCTTGTTTTGCTAAAGTTTGTATATTGTTATCAAGAAATGAGAAGATTGATAGTTTTATTTGTGTTTTGCTAAATTTTGTATATTGTTATCAAGAAATGAGAAGATTGATAGTGTTATTAGTGTTCTTGTTTTGCTAAATTTTGTATATTGTTATCAAGAAATGAGAAGATTGATAGTGTTATTAGTGTTCTTGTTTTTTTAAATTTTATATATTGTTATCAAGAAATGAGAAGATTGATAGTGTTATTAGTGTTCTTGTTTTGCTAAATTTTGTATATTGTTATCAAGAAATGAGAAGATTGATAGTGTTATTAGTGTTCTTGTTTTGCTAAATTTTGTATATTGTTATCAAGAAATGAGAAGATTGATAGTGTTATTAGTGTTCTTGTTTTGCTAAATTTTGTATATTGTTATCAAGAAATGAGAAGATTGATAGTGTTATTAGTGTTCTTGTTTTGCTAAATTTTGTATATTGTTATCAAGAAATGAGAAGATTGATAGTGTTATTAGTGTTCTTGTTTTGCTAAATTTTGTATATTGTTATCAAGAAATGAGAAGATTGATAGTGTTATTAGTGTTCTTGTTTTGCTAAATTTTGTATATTGTTATCAAGAAATGAGAAGATTGATAGTGTTATTAGTGTTCTTGTTTTGCTAAATTTTGTATATTGTTATCAAGAAATGAGAAGATTGATAGTGTTATTAGTGTTCTTGTTTTGCTAAATTTTGTATATTGTTATCAAGAAATGAGAAGATTGATAGTGTTATTAGTGTTCTTGTTTTTTTTAAATTTTGTATATTGTTATCAAGAAATGAGAAGATTGATAGTGTTATTAGTGTTCTTGTTTTGCTAAATTTTGTATATTGTTATCAAGAAATGAGAAGATTGATAGTGTTATTAGTGTTCTTGTTTTGCTAAATTTGTATATTGTTATCAAGAAATGAGAAGATTGATAGTGTTATTAGTGTTCTTGTTTTTTTTAAATTTTGTATATTGTTATCAAGAAATGAGAAGATTGATAGTGTTATTAGTGTTCTTGTTTTGCTAAATTTTGTATATTGTTATCAAGAAATGAGAAGATTGATAGTGTTATTAGTGTTCTTGTTTTTGCTAAATTTTGTATATTGTTATCAAGAAATGAGAAGATTGATAGTGTTATTAGTGTTCTTGTTTTGCTAAATTTTGTATATTGTTATCAAGAAATGAGAAGATTGATAGTTTATTAGTGTTCTTGTTTTGCTAAATTTTGTATATTGTTATCAAGAAATGAGAAGATTGATAGTGTTATTAGTGTTCTTGTTTTGCTAAATTTTGTATATTGTTATCAAGAAATGAGAAGATTGATAGTGTTATTAGTGTTCTTGTTTTGCTAAATTTTGTATATTGTTATCAAGAAATGAGAAGATTGATAGTGTTATTAGTGTTCTTGTTTTGCTAAATTTTGTATATTGTTATCAAGAAATGAGAAGATTGATAGTGTTATTAGTGTTCTTGTTTTGCTAATTTTGTATATTGTTA
Organism: Lathyrus oleraceus; assembly: GCF_024323335.1. Taxonomy (NCBI): domain Eukaryota; kingdom Viridiplantae; phylum Streptophyta; class Magnoliopsida; order Fabales; family Fabaceae; genus Lathyrus; species Lathyrus oleraceus. The sequence continues at coordinate 31,579 of NW_026113214.1, read as the reverse complement.
TCAAGAAATGAGAAGATTGATAGTGTTATTAGTGTTCTTGTTTTGCTAAATTTTGTATATTGTTATCAAAAAATGAGAAGATTGATAGTGTTCTTGTTTTGCTAAATTTTGTATATTGTTATCAAGAAATGAGAAGATTGATAGTGTTATTAGTGTTCTTGTTTTGCTAAATTTGTATATTGTTATCAAGAAATGAGAAGATTGATAGTGTTATTAGTGTTCTTGTTTTGCTAAATTTTGTATATTGTTATCAAGAAATGAGAAGATTGATAGTGTTATTTGTGTTCTTGTTTTAAATTTGTATATTGTTATCAAGAAATGAGAAGATTGATAGTGTTATTAGTGTTCTTGTTTTGCTAAATTTTGTATATTGTTATCAAGAAATGAGAAGATTGATAGTGTTATTAGTGTTCTTGTTTTTTAAATTTTGTATATTGTTATCAAGAAATGAGAAGATTGATAGTGTTATTAGTGTTCTTGTTTTGCTAAATTTTGTATATTGTTATCAAGAAATGAGAAGATTGATAGTGTTATTAGTGTTCTTGTTTTGCTAAATTTTGTATATTGTTATCAAGAAATGAGAAGATTGATAGTGTTATTAGTGTTCTTGTTTTGCTAAATTTTGTATATTGTTATCAAGAAATGAGAAGATTGATAGTGTTATTAGTGTTCTTGTTTTGCTAAATTTGTATATTGTTATCAAGAAATGAGAAGATTGATAGTGTTATTAGTGTTCTTGTTTTGCTAAATTTTGTATATTGTTATCAAGAAATGAGAAGATTGATAGTGTTATTAGTGTTCTTGTTTTGCTAAATTTTGTATATTGTTATCAAGAAATGAGAAGATTGATAGTGTTATTAGTGTTCTTGTTTTGCTAAATTTTGTATATTGTTATCAAGAAATGAGAAGATTGATAGTGTTATTAGTGTTCTTGTTTTGCTAAATTTTGTATATTGTTATCAAGAAATGAGAAGATTGATAGTGTTATTAGTGTTCTTGTTTTTTAAATTTTGTATATTGTTATCAAGAAATGAGAAGATTGATAGTGTTATTAGTGTTCTTGTTTTGCTAAATTTTGTATATTGTTATCAAGAAATGAGAAGATTGATAGTGTTATTAGTGTTCTTGTTTTTTGCTAAATTTGTATATTGTTATCAAGAAATGAGAAGATTGATAGTGTTATTAGTGTTCTTGTTTTGCTAAATTTTGTATATTGTTATCAAGAAATGAGAAGATTGATAGTGTTATTAGTGTTCTTGTTTTGCTAAATTTTGTATATTGTTATCAAGAAATGAGAAGATTGATAGTGTTATTAGTGTTCTTGTTTTGCTAAATTTTGTATATTGTTATCAAGAAATGAGAAGATTGATAGTGTTATTAGTGTTCTTGTTTTGCTAAATTTTGTATATTGTTATCAAGAAATGAGAAGATTGATAGTGTTATTAGTGTTCTTGTTTTGCTAAATTTTGTATATTGTTATCAAGAAATGAGAAGATTGATAGTGTTATTAGTGTTCTTGTTTTGCTAAATTTTGTATATTGTTATCAAGAAATGAGAAGATTGATAGTGTTATTAGTGTTCTTGTTTTGCTAAATTTTGTATATTGTTATCAAAAAATGAGAAGATTGATAGTGTTCTTGTTTTGCTAAATTTTGTATATTGTTATCAAGAAATGAGAAGATTGATAGTGTTATTAGTGTTCTTGTTTTGCTAAATTTTGTATATTGTTATCAAGAAATGAGAAGATTGATAGTGTTATTAGTGTTCTTGTTTTGCTAAATTTTGTATATTGTTATCAAGAAATGAGAAGATTGATAGTTTTATTAGTGTTCTTGTTTTAATTTTGTATATTGTTATCAAGAAATGAGAAGATTGATAGTGTTATTAGTGTTCTTGTTTTGCTAAATTTTGTATATTGTTATCAAGAAATGAGAAGATTGATAGTGTTATTAGTGTTCTTGTTTTGCTAAATTTTGTATATTGTTATCAAGAAATGAGAAGATTGATAGTGTTATTAGTGTTCTTGTTTTGCTAAATTTTGTATATTGTTATCAAGAAATGAGAAGATTGATAGTGTTATTAGTGTTCTTGTTTTGCTAAATTTTGTATATTGTTATCAAGAAATGAGAAGATTGATAGTGTTATTAGTGTTCTTGTTTTGCTAAATTTTGTATATTGTTATCAAGAAATGAGAAGATTGATAGTGTTATTAGTGTTCTTGTTTTGCTAAATTTTGTATATTGTTATCAAGAAATGAGAAGATTGATAGTGTTATTAGTGTTCTTGTTTTGCTAAATTTTGTATATTGTTATCAAGAAATGAGAAGATTGATAGTGTTATTAGTGTTCTTGTTTTGCTAAATTTTGTATATTGTTATCAAGAAATGAGAAGATTGATAGTGTTATTAGTGTTCTTGTTTTGCTAAATTTTGTATATTGTTATCAAGAAATGAGAAGATTGATAGTGTTATTAGTGTTCTTGTTTTGCTAAATTTTGTATATTGTTATCAAGAAATGAGAAGATTGATAGTGTTATTAGTGTTCTTGTTTTGCTAAATTTTGTATATTGTTATCAAGAAATGAGAAGATTGATAGTGTTATTAGTGTTCTTGTTTTGCTAAATTTTGTATATTGTTATCAAGAAATGAGAAGATTGATAGTGTTATTAGTGTTCTTGTTTTGCTAAATTTTGTATATTGTTATCAAGAAATGAGAAGATTGATAGTGTTATTAGTGTTCTTGTTTTTTTAAATTTTGTATATTGTTATCAAGAAATGAGAAGATTGATAGTGTTATTAGTGTTCTTGTTTTGCTAAATTTTGTATATTGTTATCAAGAAATGAGAAGATTGATAGTGTTATTAGTTTGTTGTTTTTTTAAATTTTGTATATTGTTATCAAGAAATGAGAAGATTGATAGTGTTATTAGTGTTCTTGTTTTGCTAAATTTTGTATATTGTTATCAAGAAATGAGAAGATTGATAGTGTTATTAGTGTTCTTGTTTTGCTAATTTTGTATATTGTTATCAAGAAATGAGAAGATTGATAGTGTTATTAGTGTTCTTGTTTTGCTAAATTTTGTATATTGTTATCAAGAAATGAGAAGATTGATAGTGTTATTAGTGTTCTTGTTTTGCTAAATTTTGTATATTGTTATCAAGAAATGAGAAGATTGATAGTGTTATTAGTGTTCTTGTTTTGCTAAATTTTGTATATTGTTATCAAGAAATGAGAAGATTGATAGTGTTATTAGTGTTCTTGTTTTGCTAAATTTTGTATATTGTTATCAAGAAATGAGAAGATTGATAGTGTTATTAGTGTTCTTGTTTTGCTAAATTTTGTATATTGTTATCAAGAAATGAGAAGATTGATAGTGTTCTTGTTTTGCTAAATTTTGTATATTGTTATCAAGAAATGAGAAGATTGATAGTGTTTTAGTGTTCTTGTTTTGCTAAATTTTGTATATTGTTATCAAGAAATGAGAAGATTGATAGTGTTATTAGTGTTCTTGTTTTGCTAAATTTTGTATATTGTTATCAAGAAATGAGAAGATTGATAGTGTTATTAGTGTTCTTGTTTTGCTAAATTTTGTATATTGTTATCAAGAAATGAGAAGATTGATAGTGTTATTAGTGTTCTTGTTTTGCTAAATTTTGTATATTGTTATCAAGAAATGAGAAGATTGATAGTGTTATTAGTGTTCTTGTTTTGCTAAATTTTGTATATTGTTATCAAGAAATGAGAAGATTGATAGTGTTATTAGTGTTCTTGTTTTGCTAAATTTTGTATATTGTTATCAAGAAATGAGAAGATTGATAGTGTTATTAGTGTTCTTGTTTTGCTAAATTTTGTATATTGTTATCAAGAAATGAGAAGATTGATAGTGTTATTAGTGTTCTTGTTTTGCTAAATTTTGTATATTGTTATCAAGAAATGAGAAGATTGATAGTGTTATTAGTGTTCTTGTTTTGCTAAATTTTGTATATTGTTATCAAGAAATGAGAAGATTGATAGTGTTATTAGTGTTCTTGTTTTGCTAAATTTTGTATATTGTTATCAAGAAATGAGAAGATTGATAGTGTTATTAGTGTTCTTGTTTTGCTAAATTTTGTATATTGTTATCAAGAAATGAGAAGATTGATAGTGTTATTAGTGTTCTTGTTTTGCTAAATTTTGTATATTGTTATCAAGAAATGAGAAGATTGATAGTGTTATTAGTGTTCTTGTTTTGCTAAATTTGTATATTGTTATCAAGAAATGAGAAGATTGATAGTGTTATTAGTGTTCTTGTTTTGCTAAATTTTGTATATTGTTATCAAGAAATGAGAAGATTGATAGTGTTATTAGTGTTCTTGTTTTTTTAAATTTTGTATATTGTTATCAAGAAATGAGAAGATTGATAGTGTTATTAGTGTTCTTGTTTTGCTAAATTTTGTATATTGTTATCAAGAAATGAGAAGATTGATAGTGTTATTAGTGTTCTTGTTTTGCTAAATTTTGTATATTGTTATCAAGAAATGAGAAGATTGATAGTGTTATTAGTGTTCTTGTTTTGCTAAATTTTGTATATTGTTATCAAGAAATGAGAAGATTGATAGTGTTATTAGTGTTCTTGTTTTGCTAAATTTTGTATATTGTTATCAAGAAATGAGAAGATTGATAGTGTTATTAGTGTTCTTGTTTTGCTAAATTTTGTATATTGTTATCAAGAAATGAGAAGATTGATAGTGTTATTAGTGTTCTTGTTTTGCTAAATTTTGTATATTGTTATCAAGAAATGAGAAGATTGATAGTGTTCTTGTTTTGCTAAATTTTGTATATTGTTATCAAGAAATGAGAAGATTGATAGTGTTATTAGTGTTCTTGTTTTGCTAAATTTTGTATATTGTTATCAAGAAATGAGAAGATTGATAGTGTTATTAGTGTTCTTGTTTTGCTAAATTTTGTATATTGTTATCAAGAAATGAGAAGATTGATAGTGTTATTAGTGTTCTTGTTTTGCTAAATTTTGTATATTGTTATCAAGAAATGAGAAGATTGATAGTGTTATTAGTGTTCTTGTTTTGCTAAATTTTGTATATTGTTATCAAGAAATGAGAAGATTGATAGTGTTATTAGTGTTCTTTTTTTTTTAAATTTTGTATATTGTTATCAAGAAATGAGAAGATTGATAGTGTTATTAGTGTTCTTGTTTTGCTAAATTTTGTATATTGTTATCAAGAAATGAGAAGATTGATAGTGTTATTAGTGTTCTTGTTTTGCTAAATTTTGTATATTGTTATCAAGAAATGAGAAGATTGATAGTGTTATTAGTGTTCTTGTTTTGCTAAATTTTGTATATTGTTATCAAGAAATGAGAAGATTGATAGTGTTATTAGTGTTCTTGTTTTGCTAAATTTTGTATATTGTTATCAAGAAATGAGAAGATTGATAGTGTTATTAGTGTTCTTGTTTTGCTAAATTTTGTATATTGTTATCAAGAAATGAGAAGATTGATAGTGTTATTAGTGTTCTTGTTTTCTAAATTTTGTATATTGTTATCAAGAAATGAGAAGATTGATAGTGTTATTAGTGTTCTTGTTTTTTTTTAATTTTGTATATTGTTATCAAGAAATGAGAAGATTGATAGTGTTATTAGTGTTCTTGTTTTGCTAATTTTTGTATATTGTTATCAAGAAATGAGAGATTGATAGTGTTATTAGTGTTCTTGTTTTGCTAAATTTGTATATTGTTATCAAGAAATGAGAAGATTGATAGTGTTATTAGTGTTCTTGTTTTGCTAAATTTTGTATATTGTTATCAAGAAATGAGAAGATTGATAGTGTTATTAGTGTTCTTGTTTTGCTAAATTTTGTATATTGTTATCAAGAAATGAGAAGATTGATAGTGTTATTAGTGTTCTTGTTTTGCTAAATTTTGTATATTGTTATCAAGAAATGAGAAGATTGATAGTGTTATTAGTGTTCTTGTTTTGCTAAATTTTGTATATTGTTATCAAGAAATGAGAAGATTGATAGTGTTATTAGTGTTCTTGTTTTGCTAAATTTTGTATATTGTTATCAAAGAAATGAGAAGATTGATAGTGTTCTTGTTTTGCTAAATTTTGTATATTGTTATCAAGAAATGAGAAGATTGATAGTGTTATTAGTGTTCTTGTTTTGCTAAATTTGTATATTGTTATCAAGAAATGAGAAGATTGATAGTTTATTAGTGTTCTTGTTTTGCTAAATTTTGTATATTGTTATCAAGAAATGAGAAGATTGATAGTGTTATTAGTGTTCTTGTTTTGCTAAATTTTGTATATTGTTATCAAGAAATGAGAAGATTGATAGTGTTATTAGTGTTCTTGTTTTGCTAAATTTTGTATATTGTTATCAAGAAATGAGAAGATTGATAGTGTTATTAGTGTTCTTGTTTTTTTTAAATTTTGTATATTGTTATCAAGAAATGAGAAGATTGATAGTGTTATTAGTGTTCTTGTTTTGCTAAATTTTGTATATTGTTATCAAGAAATGAGAAGATTGATAGTGTTATTAGTGTTCTTGTTTTGCTAAATTTTGTATATTGTTATCAAGAAATGAGAAGATTGATAGTGTTATTAGTGTTCTTGTTTTGCTAAATTTTGTATATTGTTATCAAGAAATGAGAAGATTGATAGTGTTATTAGTGTTCTTGTTTTGCTAAATTTTGTATATTGTTATCAAGAAATGAGAAGATTGATAGTGTTATTAGTGTTCTTGTTTTGCTAAATTTTGTATATTGTTATCAAGAAATGAGAAGATTGATAGTGTTATTAGTGTTCTTGTTTTGCTAAATTTTGTATATTGTTATCAAGAAATGAGAAGATTGATAGTGTTATTAGTGTTCTTGTTTTGCTAAATTTTGTATATTGTTATCAAGAAATGAGAAGATTGATAGTGTTATTAGTGTTCTTGTTTTGCTAAATTTTGTATATTGTTATCAAGAAATGAGAAGATTGATAGTGTTATTAGTGTTCTTGTTTTGCTAAATTTTGTATATTGTTATCAAGAAATGAGAAGATTGATAGTGTTATTAGTGTTCTTGTTTTGCTAAATTTTGTATATTGTTATCAAGAAATGAGAAGATTGATAGTGTTATTAGTGTTCTTGTTTTGCTAAATTTTGTATATTGTTATCAAGAAATGAGAAGATTGATAGTGTTATTAGTGTTCTTGTTTTGCTAAATTTTGTATATTGTTATCAAGAAATGAGAAGATTGATAGTGTTATTAGTGTTCTTGTTTTGCTAAATTTTGTATATTGTTATCAAGAAATGAGAAGATTGATAGTGTTATTAGTGTTCTTGTTTTGCTAAATTTTGTATATTGTTATCAAGAAATGAGAAGATTGATAGTGTTCTTGTTTTGCTAAATTTTGTATATTGTTATCAAGAAATGAGAAGATTGATAGTGTTATTAGTGTTCTTGTTTTGCTAAATTTTGTATATTGTTATCAAGAAATGAGAAGATTGATAGTTTATTAGTGTTCTTGTTTTGCTAAATTTTGTATATTGTTATCAAGAAATGAGAAGATTGATAGTGTTATTAGTGTTCTTGTTTTGCTAAATTTTGTATATTGTTATCAAGAAATGAGAAGATTGATAGTGTTATTAGTGTTCTTGTTTTTTTTAAATTTTGTATATTGTTATCAAGAAATGAGAAGATTGATAGTGTTATTAGTGTTCTTGTTTTGCTAAATTTTGTATATTGTTATCAAGAAATGAGAAGATTGATAGTGTTATTAGTGTTCTTGTTTTGCTAAATTTTGTATATTGTTATCAAGAAATGAGAAGATTGATAGTGTTATTAGTGTTCTTGTTTTGCTAAATTTTGTATATTGTTATCAAGAAATGAGAAGATTGATAGTGTTATTAGTGTTCTTGTTTTGCTAAATTTTGTATATTGTTATCAAGAAATGAGAAGATTGATAGTGTTATTAGTGTTCTTGTTTTGCTAAATTTTGTATATTGTTATCAAGAAATGAGAAGATTGATAGTGTTATTAGTGTTCTTGTTTTGCTAAATTTTGTATATTGTTATCAAGAAATGAGAAGATTGATAGTGTTATTAGTGTTCTTGTTTTGCTAAATTTTGTATATTGTTATCAAGAAATGAGAAGATTGATAGTGTTATTAGTGTTCTGTTTTTTTTAAATTTTGTATATTGTTATCAAGAAATGAGAAATTGATAGTGTTATTAGTGTTCTTGTTTTGCTAAATTTTGTATATTGTTATCAAGAAATGAGAAGATTGATAGTGTTATTAGTGTTCTTGTTTTGCTAAATTTTGTATATTGTTATCAAGAAATGAGAAGATTGATAGTGTTATTAGTGTTCTTGTTTTGCTAAATTTTGTATATTGTTATCAAGAAATGAGAAGATTGATAGTGTTATTAGTGTTCTTGTTTTGCTAAATTTTGTATTGTTATCAAGAAATGAGAAGATTGATAGTGTTATTAGTGTTCTTGTTTTGCTAAATTTTGTATATTGTTATCAAGAAATGAGAAGATTGATAGTGTTATTAGTGTTCTTGTTTTGCTAAATTTTGTATATTGTTATCAAGAAATGAGAAGATTGATAGTGTTATTAGTGTTCTTGTTTTGCTAAATTTTGTATATTGTTATCAAGAAATGAGAAGATTGATAGTGTTCTTGTTTTGCTAAATTTTGTATATTGTTATCAAGAAATGAGAAGATTGATAGTGTTATTAGTGTTCTTGTTTTGCTAAATTTTGTATATTGTTATCAAGAAATGAGAAGATTGATAGTGTTATTAGTGTTCTTGTTTTGCTAAATTTTGTATATTGTTATCAAGAAATGAGAAGATTGATAGTGTTATTAGTGTTCTTGTTTTGCTAAATTTTGTATATTGTTATCAAGAAATGAGAAGATTGATAGTGTTATTAGTGTTCTTGTTTTGCTAAATTTTGTATATTGTTATCAAGAAATGAGAAGATTGATAGTGTTATTAGTGTTCTTTTTTTTTTTAATTTTGTATATTGTTATCAAGAAATGAGAAGATTGATAGTGTTATTAGTGTTCTTGTTTTGCTAAATTTTGTATATTGTTATCAAGAAATGAGAAGATTGATAGTGTTATTAGTGTTCTTGTTTTGCTAAATTTTGTATATTGTTATCAAGAAATGAGAAGATTGATAGTGTTATTAGTGTTCTTGTTTTGCTAAATTTTGTATATTGTTATCAAGAAATGAGAAGATTGATAGTGTTATTAGTGTTCTTGTTTTGCTAAATTTTGTATATTGTTATCAAGAAATGAGAAGATTGATAGTGTTCTTGTTTTGCTAAATTTGTATATTGTTATCAAGAAATGAGAAGATTGATAGTGTTATTAGTGTTCTTGTTTTGCTAAATTTTGTATATTGTTATCAAGAAATGAGAAGATTGATAGTTTTATTGTGTTCTTGTTTTGCTAAATTTTGTATATTGTTATCAAGAAATGAGAAGATTGATAGTGTTATTAGTGTTCTTGTTTTGCTAAATTTTGTATATTGTTATCAAGAAATGAGAAGATTGATAGTGTTATTAGTGTTCTTGTTTTTTTGCTAAATTTTGTATATTGTTATCAAGAAATGAGAAGATTGATAGTGTTATTAGTGTTCTTGTTTTGCTAAATTTTGTATATTGTTATCAAGAAATGAGAAGATTGATAGTGTTATTAGTGTTCTTGTTTTGCTAAATTTTGTATATTGTTATCAAGAAATGAGAAGATTGATAGTGTTATTAGTGTTCTTGTTTTGCTAAATTTTGTATATTGTTATCAAGAAATGAGAAGATTGATAGTGTTATTAGTGTTCTTGTTTTGCTAAATTTTGTATATTGTTATCAAGAAATGAGAAGATTGATAGTGTTATTAGTGTTCTTGTTTTGCTAAATTTTGTATATTGTTATCAAGAAATGAGAAGATTGATAGTGTTATTAGTGTTCTTGTTTTGCTAAATTTTGTATATTGTTATCAAGAAATGAGAAGATTGATAGTGTTATTAGTGTTCTTGTTTTCTAAATTTTGTATATTGTTATCAAGAAATGAGAAGATTGATAGTGTTATTAGTGTTCTTGTTTTTTTTAAATTTTGTATATTGTTATCAAGAAATGAGAAGATTGATAGTGTTATTAGTGTTCTTGTTTTGCAAATTTTGTATATTGTTATCAAGAAATGAGAAGATTGATAGTTTATTAGTGTTCTTGTTTTGCTAAATTTTGTATATTGTTATCAAGAAATGAGAAGATTGATAGTGTTATTAGTGTTCTTGTTTTGCTAAATTTTGTATATTGTTATCAAGAAATGAGAAGATTGATAGTGTTATTAGTGTTCTTGTTTTGCTAAATTTTGTATATTGTTATCAAGAAATGAGAAGATTGATAGTGTTATTAGTGTTCTTGTTTTGCTAAATTTTGTATATTGTTATCAAGAAATGAGAAGATTGATAGTGTTATTAGTGTTCTTGTTTTGCTAAATTTTGTATATTGTTATCAAGAAATGAGAAGATTGATAGTGTTATTAGTGTTCTTGTTTTGCTAAATTTTGTATATTGTTATCAAAAAATGAGAAGATTGATAGTGTTCTTGTTTTGCTAAATTTTGTATATTGTTATCAAGAAATGAGAAGATTGATAGTGTTATTAGTGTTCTTGTTTTGCTAAATTTTGTATATTGTTATCAAGAAATGAGAAGATTGATAGTGTTATTAGTGTTCTTGTTTTGCTAAATTTTGTATATTGTTATCAAGAAATGAGAAGATTGATAGTTTTATTAGTGTTCTTGTTTTGCTAAATTTTGTATATTGTTATCAAGAAATGAGAAGATTGATAGTGTTATTAGTGTTCTTGTTTTGCTAAATTTTGTATATTGTTATCAAGAAATGAGAAGATTGATAGTGTTATTAGTGTTCTTTTTTTTTTTAAATTTTGTATATTGTTATCAAGAAATGAGAAGATTGATAGTGTTATTAGTGTTCTTGTTTTGCTAAATTTTGTATATTGTTATCAAGAAATGAGAAGATTGATAGTTTTATTAGTGTTCTTGTTTTGCTAAATTTTGTATATTGTTATCAAGAAATGAGAAGATTGATAGTGTTATTAGTGTTCTTGTTTTGCTAAATTTTGTATATTGTTATCAAGAAATGAGAAGATTGATAGTGTTATTAGTGTTCTTGTTTTTTTAATTTTGTATATTGTTATCAAGAAATGAGAAGATTGATAGTGTTATTAGTGTTCTTGTTTTGCTAAATTTTGTATATTGTTATCAAGAAATGAGAAGATTGATAGTGTTATTAGTGTTCTTGTTTTTTTTAATTTTGTATATTGTTATCAAGAAATGAGAAGATTGATAGTGTTATTAGTGTTCTTGTTTTGCTAAATTTGTATATTGTTATCAAGAAATGAGAGATTGATAGTTATTAGTGTTCTTGTTTTGCTAAATTTTGTATATTGTTATCAAGAAATGAGAAGATTGATAGTGTTATTAGTGTTCTTGTTTTGCTAAATTTTGTATATTGTTATCAAGAAATGAGAAGATTGATAGTGTTATTAGTGTTCTTGTTTTGCTAAATTTTGTATATTGTTATCAAGAAATGAGAAGATTGATAGTGTTATTAGTGTTCTTGTTTTGCTAAATTTTGTATATTGTTATCAAGAAATGAGAAGATTGATAGTGTTATTAGTGTTCTTGTTTTGCTAAATTTTGTATATTGTTATCAAGAAATGAGAAGATTGATAGTGTTATTAGTGTTCTTGTTTTGCTAAATTTTGTATATTGTTATCAAGAAATGAGAAGATTGATAGTGTTATTAGTGTTCTTGTTTTGCTAAATTTTGTATATTGTTATCAAGAAATGAGAAGATTGATAGTGTTATTAGTGTTCTTGTTTTGCTAAATTTTGTATATTGTTATCAAGAAATGAGAAGATTGATAGTGTTATTAGTGTTCTTGTTTTTTTTAAATTTTGTATATTGTTATTAAGAAATGAGAAGATTGATAGTGTTATTAGTGTTCTTGTTTTGCTAATTTTGTATATTGTTATCAAGAAATGAGAAGATTGATAGTGTTATTAGTGTTCTTGTTTTGGAATTTTGTATATTGTTATCAAGAAATGAGAAGATTGATAGTGTTATTAGTGTTCTTGTTTTGCTAAATTTTGTATATTGTTATCAAGAAATGAGAAGATTGATAGTGTTCTTGTTTTGCTAAATTTTGTATATTGTTATCAAGAAATGAGAAGATTGATAGTGTTATTAGTGTTCTTGTTTTGCTAAATTTTGTATATTGTTATCAAGAAATGAGAAGATTGATAGTTTATTAGTGTTCTTGTTTTGCTAAATTTTGTATATTGTTATCAAGAAATGAGAAGATTGATAGTGTTATTAGTGTTCTTGTTTTGCTAAATTTTGTATATTGTTATCAAGAAATGAGAAGATTGATAGTGTTATTAGTGTTCTTGTTTTTTTTAAATTTTGTATATTGTTATCAAGAAATGAGAAGATTGATAGTGTTATTAGTGTTCTTGTTTTGCTAAATTTTGTATATTGTTATCAAGAAATGAGAAGATTGATAGTGTTATTAGTGTTCTTGTTTTGCTAAATTTTGTATATTGTTATTAAGAAATGAGAAGATTGATAGTGTTATTAGTGTTCTTGTTTTGCTAAATTTTGTATATTGTTATCAAGAAATGAGAAGATTGATAGTGTTATTAGTGTTCTTGTTTTGCTAAATTTTGTATATTGTTATCAAGAAATGAGAAGATTGATAGTGTTATTAGTGTTCTTGTTTTGCTAAATTTTGTATATTGTTATCAAGAAATGAGAAGATTGATAGTGTTATTAGTGTTCTTGTTTTGCTAAATTTTGTATATTGTTATCAAGAAATGAGAAGATTGATAGTGTTATTAGTGTTCTTGTTTTGCTAAATTTTGTATATTGTTATCAAGAAATGAGAAGATTGATAGTGTTATTAGTGTTCTTGTTTTTTTTTAAATTTTGTATATTGTTATTAAGAAATGAGAATATTGATAGTGTTATTAATGTTCTTGTTTTGCCAAATTATGTATATTGTTATCAAGAAATGAGAGGATTGATAGTGTTATTAGTGTTCTTGTTTTGCTAAATTTTGTATATTGTTATCAAGAAATGAGAAGATTGATAGTGTTATTAGTGTTCTTGTTTTGCCAAATTTTGTATATTGTTATCAAGAAATGAGAAGATTGATAGTGTTATTAGTGTTCTTGTTTTGCTAAATTTTGTATATTGTTATCAAGAAATGAGAAGATTGATAGTGTTATTAGTGTTCTTGTTTTGCTAAATTTTGTATATTGTTATCAAGAAATGAGAAGATTGATAGTGTTATTAGTGTTCTTGTTTTGCTAAATTTTGTATATTGTTATCAAGAAATGAGAGATTGATAGTGTTATTAGTGTTCTTGTTTTGCTAAATTTTGTATATTGTTATCAAAAAATGAGAAGATTGATAGTGTTCTTGTTTTGCTAAATTTTGTATATTGTTATCAAGAAATGAGAAGATTGATAGTGTTATTAGTGTTCTTGTTTTGCTAAATTTTGTATATTGTTATCAAGAAATGAGAAGATTGATAGTGTTATTAGTGTTCTTGTTTTGCTAAATTTTGTATATTGTTATCAAGAAATGAGAAGATTGATAGTTTATTAGTGTTCTTGTTTTGCTAAATTTTGTATATTGTTATCAAGAAATGAGAAGATTGATAGTGTTATTAGTGTTCTTGTTTTGCTAAATTTTGTATATTGTTATCAAGAAATGAGAAGATTGATAGTGTTATTAGTGTTCTTGTTTTTTTTTAATTTTGTATATTGTTATCAAGAAATGAGAAGATTGATAGTGTTATTAGTGTTCTTGTTTTGCTAAATTTTGTATATTGTTATCAAGAAATGAGAAGATTGATAGTTTTATTAGTGTTCTTGTTTTGCTAAATTTTGTATATTGTTATCAAGAAATGAGAAGATTGATAGTGTTATTAGTGTTCTTGTTTTGCTAAATTTTGTATATTGTTATCAAGAAATGAGAAGATTGATAGTGTTATTAGTGTTCTTGTTTTTTTTTTAATTTTGTATATTGTTATCAAGAAATGAGAAGATTGATAGTGTTATTAGTGTTCTTGTTTTGCTAAATTTTGTATATTGTTATCAAGAAATGAGAAGATTGATAGTGTTATTAGTGTTCTTGTTTTTTTAAATTTTGTATATTGTTATCAAGAAATGAGAAGATTGATAGTGTTATTAGTGTTATGTTTTGCTAAATTTTGTATATTGTTATCAAGAAATGAGAAGATTGATAGTGTTATTAGTGTTCTTGTTTTGCTAAATTTTGTATATTGTTATCAAGAAATGAGAAGATTGATAGTGTTATTAGTGTTCTTGTTTTGCTAAATTTTGTATATTGTTATCAAGAAATGAGAAGATTGATAGTGTTCTTGTTTTGCTAAATTTTGTATATTGTTATCAAGAAATGAGAAGATTGATAGTGTTATTAGTGTTCTTGTTTTGCTAAATTTTGTATATTGTTATCAAGAAATGAGAAGATTGATAGTTTTATTGTGTTCTTGTTTTGCTAAATTTGTATATTGTTATCAAGAAATGAGAAGATTGATAGTGTTATTAGTGTTCTTGTTTTGCTAAATTTTGTATATTGTTATCAAGAAATGAGAAGATTGATAGTTTTATTAGTGTTCTTGTTTTGCTAAATTTTGTATATTGTTATCAAGAAATGAGAAGATTGATAGTGTTATTAGTGTTCTTGTTTTGCTAAATTTTGTATATTGTTATCAAGAAATGAGAAGATTGATAGTGTTATTAGTGTTCTTGTTTTTCTAAATTTTGTATATTGTTATCAAGAAATGAGAAGATTGATAGTGTTATTAGTGTTCTTGTTTTGCTATATTTTGTTTATTGTTATTAAGAAATGAGAAGATTGATAGTTTTATTTGTGTTCTTGTTTTGCTAAATTTTGTATATTGTTATCAAGAAATGAGAAGATTGATAGTGTTATTAGTGTTCTTGTTTTGCTAAATTTTGTATATTGTTATCAAGAAATGAGAAGATTGATAGTGTTATTAGTGTTCTTGTTTTTTTTTTTAATTTTGTATATTGTTATCAAGAAATGAGAAGATTGACACTAGTGCAGAAAGAAGATTTTACACCCGTTTTTTATACATATTACACCCGTTATGATAGGGTGTAAATTCAAAGGGTGAGATATGTATGAAGAATTTACACCCGTTTTAAAACGGGTAAAAAGAGAATATATTACACCCTATTTTAGATTTAAAAAAGGGTGTAATTGGTAGATATATACATTAAATTTTAAGACATTTACACCCTATTTAATATAAAACGGGTGTAAATTGTCACCTATTACACCCTGTTTTAGATAAAAAAAAGGTGTAATGGGTAGATATATACATTGAATTTTAGGACATTTACACCCTATTTAATATAAAACGGGTGTAAATTGTCACCTACATACATTGAAGTTAAACGAATTTACACCCTATTATAATTCAAACGGGTGTAAAATGACAAATATTTACACCCTATTTTTGATATATCAAATGTAAAATATCTTATAATTACATTTAATTTTAACACATTTACACCCTATTTTGTGTATGAAGGGTGTAAAATATCTCAATTTTTTTAAAAATATTTTATTTGAAATTTCATTAAACCAAATATTTTTATATATTCCTGGATATTCAATAAAAAACAAAAATAACCAAAACAAACATTTCTCTAATCTTTAGAATCTTGCACCAAGTCATACATCAACAAAAATTGTATTCATGTAAGAAAAAATTCAACCACTTTGTTCATGTAACTTGTACCAATAAATCATTCATGGAACAAAAATATATCTATATATAAGTTTTTTTTAATCGCTTCTGTTTTGTCATTAAATCTTTCTTTTCCTGGTTCTCTTGCTCTTCAACCTTTTGCAAAAAGAATTGAGCCCAAAGTTGTCGGATGTGATCAATTGACTCTTTTTCATATGATGAGGTGTCTGTGAATATCTGCAAGTTCAAACATATAATAAATTAAACAACTACATGTTAAAACAATAATTTACATGTTTTTCATTAAATATATGTAATATAAAATACCTCATTGAATCTTTCAACAATACAAGCATCAATAATGTCAAACATATTTTTCATGACATAATATCCACATGCCCATCCGTTATCTTGTTGATGCCCCTGCATATAAACTCCTAGTTACATTAAAGCCACCAAAAACAACAACATCACAAACTTTTTTCCTTTTTCACAAAATTTGTACCAACACTAACTTTCTTCACTCGACATAGAAACACATACAATTTTAGTTGGTTCAGAGCATGTACAACTATAATTTTATCACCATAAGTGCAATTCAGTAATAAATATACTACATGTTTATAATGATAACTTACAAATATATCACTTGCAATTATAAAATCGGAATTTTCTTTTTCTTTATCTCATTTATAATAATATAAATAATCAAGATATATGGGCATTTAATACCTCTTTAGTATAAATGATATCTCTCTATTTAGGCTTCTTACCCCTCCAATATGACCTTAATATTTTTCTTAGGAGATCTGTTTAATGAACAAAACCAAAAAATAATATTATCTTCAGGACAAATGACAAACAATTGCCAGTGATTGCTGTAAATTTAAAAAAAAAAGTGTTAGAATCAATAAAATTTAAATAAAACTCTAACACTCCTTTACCTAGCAAATATGCAATTATGAAATCAAGGTTTTGGCTCTCCGTTGAAAACTATGAAATGGTCCCACACAATAAATCCTGAAATGCAACTTCTAATAGTAAACCCCTTCTTCTAGAAGCTAATCCATCAAACCCCAACCGACCCTATCATAAGGTTACTCAAATTCTAATAATGCACAAGATTTTTTATCTTTTTTACCTTAACTCCTTATATATACACATACCCCAAACAGTCATCGGTATTTCCTCTTCTTCAAATGGTTTTTCAAGGAAAGAAGCCTTTTCCAAAGTTTTAGTCCACCAAAATTTCAATGAAAAGTCTAGATAAATTTTCTCATTACACAAATCCTTAGGCTTTGAGTGGTTAAGAGAAGAATGGAGTGAGGAAGCAAGTGAGAAAAGAGAAAGAGGTGAGAAATATGTAAGAAATAGAAGATATTATGATGTTGTCAGGTACAAGAGAAAGAGACAGGAAATTGGAACGAGAAAAATAGTAGTATAACTATTGATTATTGAATGCACAAAATGTCCCAAAACAAAACATGTATAACCAATTCTCAACCTTAGCCTATTTCCCCAGAGCCTTTTGTCTCCAGCCAGTTTTCTTTCTCAACAAAACCTGCTCAAAATCATTTAATATGAAAAACCTTTTGTCACATTCACTAATCGAAAATCCATCCATGACCTACTCAGGCAGCACCTCAACTTCTCAAAGAATATCTTTTTTTATGTGATGTGTGTGCAGGTGCAATGCAAAGTACAGCAATGATTATTCTCACAACTTAAAATAATTTATTTACTAAAATGGGGTTTCTGCAGATACCAGAACTGTGAAGCAGAAAGTTAATCCAAAAAAGAGAAAGTACCTGATCTTGATCTCTTGAACATTCCTATCTGAAATTGAGTATAGCATAGTGTAGTTTTTAAGGTCAAAGATCTTGTATATACTGTTACCATTGGATAGAAGCGAGTAAGATAGAATAACATGATGAAAACATGTTCAGTAGAAGTGGAATAACAGGTGGAAAACATGTACAGTAGAAGTGGAATAGAAAGAGAAAGAGTGAAGGAAAGTACCTATCTTGCGCAGAGTATGTTAGAACCTTTGCATTAACATCATCAAATTCCACAAATCCAGGCCATTTTAAAGACTCGGACTGGAAAAGAGGAAAACCAGCATCAGGCTCAGCCCTCCTTATGTATCTAGGAACAGAAATGAATGAATATGTAAGTAACATAGTAACATACGATGTACACGGAGAAACAAAAAAATATGAATGTGCAGGCACAGAATGCACGCACTCAATCCTTGTAGATCTGCATTTCAGAGAACTGAAATTTTCTGAAGCATAAACAGACACTGTAATAAGTGATTCGTTGTTCTTGTTATAGAAGAGACTGCGGATAACTTCGTCAGGGCTAACATTCATAAAGCAAATCCTCTCATTTGTTTCTGCATGGATAAAATACACCAAAGATTAAGTTCTTTTTTGGAATGCAAGCTTTCAATCATTTGTGATGAACCAAATCTAAACTAAATGATAAACCATAGACAACGTAAAAGTAAACATTTTGCATTACAAATTTGATTTGACAATGATTAACAAACTAGTAATAAGCAATGACAATTCATATATAAAAAATTCAAAAGGCATGGTTTTTATAGAAACAAGGTAAAGACAGTAATTAACATATGGAGAATGGGAAATGAAATTCAAACATACAAAAATCAAAAGTCATGGTTTATATCAAATGAGTCTTAAGCACAACACTTTTAATTGAAGACGTGCCCGGTGTCTACACCGACACATGAGATTATATTCGATTAATTTTTCTCAAATTATTAGCTGTGTTTGTGATTCATAGAAAATGAAAATAACCCATTCAGATAATGAGCAATGGCAATTCATATACAAAAATAAATAAATAAGCAAATCATAGTTACTATCAGTGTTATCAATGACTGATGGCAGAGAGCCAAAATCCCACAATAATGCCCGATTTAAGCACCGCCACATCGGCACATGGCACCGTGGCGCCGCTACCCAGTACACATTTGGCCATGGCAGAGAGCATAAAACCAGCTATCGATATCCACCATGACCAATATATGACCATACTAGTTTCTACACAAATGGCAATGACTAATATGTAGACGATGAACAACAACAGATCCAAATCCCCTACAAGAAAATTTTCCATTCAAGGGGTTTCTCGAAGATCAAACAAAAAAATCTGCTTCGTAGTATCTTGCCTTCACCAAATCAACTTTAAAATACATATAGGTATACTAACCAGATGACCTTCATCATCTAAAAACCAATAACCACACCAAAAATCAATATCCACATCATCCAAAAATCAATATCCCCACCTCACAACTACGGAGAATCCAAATTCAATAACCTAAAATTATTCACCTAAATAATAAAAACAAAAACCCTCATATATGGTAATGAGTAATGGCAAATCATACATACAATACAAGCATAAAATTAAAAGTCCTAGTGTTTCAACAAATATGAAGATCCCTAACAGAAAAGTAATAATCATTAACAATACATACATACTAATTTTTCTACAATCATGAAGATTAGCAACAAAAATCACAAAAGGGCAAAAAAGGAAACTGACCTCTACTAAAAGCAGCACAAAGACCAGAATGAGCAAGAGCAAAGACAACATTCTTAGCAGCAACGATCTCAACAACCTTAGTCCTTTTCATCAAGAACGGCAAGAAAGGTTTAGGAGAAGAACGGTGTTTAGCGTCATGAGTATCAAATTGATGAGTCAAACGCATGTTCTGGAATCTATGTGGAGCAGTAGCAGCAACAAAAGCACGGTGAGGTTTTGAAGAAATCTCGCGTGATTGAAGCTTCTTGATGACGCTGTTGATGTTGAGATTGGGGTATTTGTCACCATTGTTAGTGTCACTCTTGGTTGCTACTATGCGCCGTCTGCACCCACCACGCCTCCTTTCGTCCATTCTCAGTCTCATCTCATCACTTCCACCGAATTTTCACTTTTCGCAAATTGTAATCTATTTATTTTTATATATACTTTCCACTCTTCATTGGACCCCTTTTGCTTTTCTTATAAAATAAAATAAAATATATTTTCTTTTCTTTCTTTTTTTTCCTTTCTAATTTATGATGTACCAGCATTCTATTAAAACTTATATTTTATTCTGATTATTCTTATTTTTAGATATTTTTTAAAGGGTTACATACACACATTACCATGTAACATGGAACGAAATTCGATTTAGTTATAGAATAAAAGAAATTGATTCTTCTTTATAATTAAATGGCAAAATGGGACGTGATCCATTGAACCACCCGCGCTTGGGTTGGTAATTGGATCCATTTAGGCAAAATTCATCCATTAAAAAATTCATTCAATTTATCCCTTACATAAAAATTAAATTAATGGATTGGATTAAATCCATCAATTTATAAACATAGATCGACTCAATCCATCCAACACATTTTAATAATCTAATAGATTTTTTTAATCTAATTTTAAAAAAATGAATTTTTTCAAATATTAAAAAATTATTTTTTTGAAAAATAAAAAATTAACTTTTTTCCGAAAAAAAATCGATTTTTTTTAAATACAAAAAACTGATTTTTTCTAAAAATTTTAAAATTATTTTTTTGGAAAATACCAAAATTCGATTTTACTTTCGAAAAAGTTATTTTTTTACGAATATAAAAAAATTTAATTTTTTTCGAAAAGAAAAACAATTTTTAAATTATTTTTTCCGAAATTTCAAAAATATGTTTTTTATCCGAAAAAAATTTAATTTTTTTAGAAGATGAAGCCGTTGTGGGTTGTGAAGATTTCCGAGCAATCACGTTCTTTGTTCCTTTTTCACTATTTCTTGCACTTCATCGATGATGAAAAGTTTCTAAAATGTGAAATGAAAAGAAAATTTGGAACATGAGAAGTCATGGTTATATTTTAGGCGGTAATGATAAATTGTACTTAGGGATTCCTAAATTTACATCCTATTTTAATATAACGGGTTTAATATAAATTTAGTCATTTATATTGTTATAATTATACACCCTATTTTTAAATATAGGGTGTCTATTGTTATATTAATATTCCAAAATTTACACTCTATTTTAATATAACGGATTTAATATAAATTTAGTCATTTATATTGTTATAATTATACACCCTATTTTAAATATAGGGTGTCTATTGTTATATATTAATATTAAAATTTATTATTTTTTTAAGAAATTTAAGATTAAACAAATAAGAATAATAAAAGTTATTGTTTAAGGCACGAATATTTTATTTTTATTTTTAAATTTACACCCTTTTTTTGAATATCAGGTGTAATATAGAGTTGATAATAAATAATATTTGAATTTACACCCGTTATTTAAAAATAGGGTGTCTATTGTTACGTACTAAAATTCAAAATAAGACTTTATTTACAAAACTGCCACCGCATTTGCTTTTTACACCCGTTTTTTGTAAAACGGGTGTAAATTTACAAATTATATTATTCTTTTTGTACTAGTGTGATAGTGTTATTAGTGTTCTTGTTTTGCTAAATTTTGTATATTGTTATCAAGAAATGAGAAGATTGATAGTTTTATTAGTGTTCTTGTTTTGCTAAATTTTGTATATTGTTATTAAGAAATAAGAAGATTGATAGTGTTATTAGTGTTCTTGTTTTCCTAAAATTTGTATATTGTTATCAAGAAATGAGAACATTTATAGTGTTATTAGTGTTCTTGTTTTGCGAAATTTTGTATATTGTTATTAAGAAATGAGAAGATTGATAGTTTTATTAGTGTTCTTGTTTTGCTAAATTTTGTATATTGTTATCAAGAAATGAGAAGATTGATAGTGTTATTAGTGTTCTTGTTGTGCTAAATTTTGTATATTGTTATCAAGAAATGAGAAGATTGATAGTGTTATTAGTGTTCTTGTTTTATAAAATTTTGTATATTGTTATTAAGAAATGAGAAGATTGATAGTGTTATTAATGTTCTTGTTTTTTTTTAAATTTTGTATATTGTTATTAAGAAATGAGAATATTGATAGTGTTATTAGTGTTATTGTTTTGCAATATTTTGTATATTGTTATCAAGAAATGAGAGGATTGATAGTTTTATAAGTGTTCTTGTTTTACTAAATTTTGTATATTGTTATCAAGAAATGAGAAGATTGATAGTGTTATTAGTGATCTTGTTTTGCCAAATTTTGTATATTGTTATCAAGAAATGAGAAGATTGATAGTGTTATTAGTGTTCTTGTTTTGCTAAATTTTGTATTTTATTATCAAGAAATGAGAAGATTGATAGTGTTATTAGTGTTCTTGTTTGGCTGAATTTTGTATATTGTTATCAAGAAATGAGAAGATTGATAGTGTTATTAGGGTTCTTGTTTTGCTGAATTTTGTATATTGTTATCAAGAAATGAGAGGATTGAGAGTGTTATTAGTGTTCTTGGTTTGCTAAATTTTGTATATTGTTATCAAAAAATGAGAAGATTGATAGTGTTCTTGTTTTGCTAAATTTTGTATATTGTTATCAAGAAATGAGAAGATTGACAGTGTTATTAGTGTTCTTGTTTTTCTAAATTTTGTATATTGTTATCAAGAAATGAGAAGATTGATAGTGTTATTAGTGTTCTTGTTTTGCTAAATTTTGTATATTGTTATTAAGAAATGAGAAGACTGACAGTTTTATTTGTGTTCTTATTTTGCTAAATTTTGTATATTGTTATCAAGAAATGAGAAGATTGATAGTGTTATTAGTGTTCTTGTTTTGCTAAATTTTGTATATTGTTATCAAGAAATGAGAAGATTGATAGTGTTATTAGTGTTCTTGTTTTTTTTTTTAATTTTGTATATTGTTATCAAGAAATGAGAAGATTGATAGTGTTATTAGTGTTCTTGTTGTGCTAAATTTTGTATATTGTTATCAAGAAATGAGAAGATTGATAGTGTTATTAGTGTTCTTGTTTTATAAAATTTTGTATATTGTTATTAAGAAATGAGAAGATTGATAGTGTTATTAATGTTCTTGTTTTTTTTTAAATTTTGTATATTGTTATTAAGAAATGAGAATATTGATAGTGTTATTAGTGTTATTGTTTTGCAATATTTTGTATATTGTTATCAAGAAATGAGAGGATTGATAGTTTTATAAGTGTTCTTGTTTTACTAAATTTTGTATATTGTTATCAAGAAATGAGAAGATTGATAGTGTTATTAGTGATCTTGTTTTGCCAAATTTTGTATATTGTTATCAAGAAATGAGAAGATTGATAGTGTTATTAGTGTTCTTGTTTTGCTAAATTTTGTATTTTGTTATCAAGAAATGAGAAGATTGATAGTGTTATTAGTGTTCTTGTTTGGCTGAATTTTGTATATTGTTATCAAGAAATGAGAAGATTGATAGTGTTATTAGGGTTCTTGTTTTGCTGAATTTTGTATATTGTTATCAAGAAATGAGAGGATTGAGAGTGTTATTAGTGTTCTTGTTTTGCTAAATTTTGTATATTGTTATCAAAAAATGAGAAGATTGATAGTGTTCTTGTTTTGCTAAATTTTGTATATTGTTATCAAGAAATGAGAAGATTGACAGTGTTATTAGTGTTCTTGTTTTTCTAAATTTTGTATATTGTTATCAAGAAATGAGAAGATTGATAGTGTTATTAGTGTTCTTGTTTTGCTAAATTTTGTATATTGTTATCAAGAAATGAGAAGACTGACAGTTTTATTTGTGTTCTTATTTTGCTAAATTTTGTATATTGTTATCAAGAAATGAGAAGATTGATAGTGTTATTAGTGTTCTTGTTTTGCTAAATTTTCTATATTGTTATCAAGAAATGAGAAGATTGATAGTGTTATTAGTGTTCTTGTTTTTTTTTTTAATTTTGTATATTGTTATCAAGAAATGAGAAGATTGATAGTGTTATTAGTGTTCTTGTTTTGCTAAATTTTGTATATTGTTATCAAGAAATGAGAAGATTGATAGTTTTATTTGTGTTCTTGTTTTGCTAAATTTTGTATATTGTTATCAAGAAATGAGAAGATTGATAGTGTTATTAGTGTTCTTGTTTTGCTAAATTTTGTATATTGTTATCAAGAAATGAGAAGATTGATAGTGTTATTAGTGTTCTTGTTTTTTTTTTTAATTTTGTATATTGTTATCAAGAAATGAGAAGATTGATAGTGTTATTAGTGTTCTTGTTTTGCTAAATTTTGTATATTGTTATCAAGAAATGAGAAGATTGATAGTGTTATTATTGTTCTTGTTTTTTTTTAATTTTGTATATTGTTATTAAGAAATGAGAATATTGATAGTGTTATTATTGTTATTGTTTTGCTATATTTTGTATATTGTTATCAAGAAATGAGAAGATTGATAGTGTTATTAGGGTTCTTGTTTTGCTGAATTTTGTATATTGTTATCAAGAAATGAGAGGATTGATAGTGTTATTAGTGTTCTTGTTTTGCTAAATTTTGTATATTGTTATCAAAAAATGAGAAGATTGATAGTGTTCTTGTTTTGCTAAATTTTGTATATTGTTATCAAGAAATGAGAAGATTGACAGTGTTATTAGTGTTCTTGTTTTGCTAAATTTTGTATATTGTTATTAAGAAATGAGAAGACTGACAGTTTTATTTGTGTTCTTGTTTGGCTAAATTTTGTATATTGTTATCAAGAAATGAGAAGATTGATAGTGTTATTAGTGTTCTTGTTTTGCTAAATTTTGTATATTGTTATCAAGAAATGAGAAGATTGATAGTGTTATTAGTGTTCTTGTTTTTTTTTAATTTTGTATATTGTTATCAAGAAATGAGAAGATTGATAGTGTTATTAGTGTTCTTGTTTTGCTAAATTTTGTATACTGTTATCAAGAAATGAGAAGATTGATAGTTTTATTAGTGTTCTTGTTTTGCTAAATTTTGTATATTGTTATTAAGAAATAAGAAGACTGATAGTGTTATTAGTGTTCTTGTTTTCCGAAATTTTGTATATTGTTATCAAGAAATGAGAAGATTTATAGTGTTATTAGTGTTCTTGTTTTGCGAAATTTTGTATATTGTTATTAAGAAATGAGAAGATTGATAGTTTTATTAGTGTTCTTGTTTTGCTAAATTTTGTATATTGTTATCAAGAAATGAGAAGATTGATAGTGTTATTAGTGTTCTTGTTGTGCTAAACTTTGTATATTGTTATCAAGAAATGAGAAGATTGATAGTGTTATTAGTGTTCTTGTTTTATAAATTTTGTATATTGTTATTAAGAAATGAGAAGATTGATAGTGTTATTAATGTTCTTGTTTTTTTTAATTTTGTATATTGTTATTAAGAAATGAGAATATTGATAGTGTTATTAGTGTTATTGTTTTGCAATATTTTGTATATTGTTATCAAGAAATGAGAGGATTGATAGTTTTATAAGTGTTCTTGTTTTACTAAATTTTGTATATTGTTATCAAGAAATGAGAAGATTGATAGTGTATTAGTGATCTTGTTTTGCCAAATTTTGTATATTGTTATCAAGAAATGAGAAGATTGATAGTGTTATTAGTGTTCTTGTTTTGCTAAATTTTGTATTTTGTTATCAAGAAATGAGAAGATTGATAGTGTTATTGGTGTTCTTGTTTGGCTGAATTTTGTATATTGTTATCAAGAAATGAGAAGATTGATAGTGTTATTAGGGTTCTTGTTTTGCTGAATTTTGTATATTGTTATCAAGAAATGAGAGGATTGAGAGTGTTATTGGTGTTCTTGTTTTGCTAAATTTTGTATATTGTTATCAAAAAATGAGAAGATTGATAGTGTTCTTGTTTTGCTAAATTTTGTATATTGTTATCAAGAAATGAGAAGATTGACAGTGTTATTAGTGTTCTTGTTTTTCTAAATTTTGTATATTGTTATCAAGAAATGAGAAGATTGATAGTGTTATTAGTGTTCTTGTTTTGCTAAATTTTGTATATTGTTATCAAGAAATGAGAAGACTGACAGTTTTTTTGTGTTCTTATTTTGCTAAATTTTGTATATTGTTATCAAGAAATGAGAAGATTGATAATGTTATTAGTGTTCTTGTTTTGCTAAATTTTCTATATTGTTATCAAGAAATGAGAAGATTGATAGTGTTATTAGTGTTCTTGTTTTTTTTTAATTTTGTATATTGTTATCAAGAAATGAGAAGATTGATAGTGTTATTAGTGTTCTTGTTTTGCTAAATTTTGTATATTGTTATCAAGAAATGAGAAGATTGATGTTTTATTTGTGTTCTTGTTTGCTAAATTTTGTATATTCTTATCAAGAAATGAGAAGATTGATAGTGTTATTATGTTCTTGTTTTGCTAAATTTTGTATATTGTTATCAAGAAATGAGAAGATTGATAGTGTTATTAGTGTTCTTGTTTTTTTTTTAATTTTGTATATTGTTATCAAGAAATGAGAAGATTGATAGTGTTATTAGTGTTCTTGTTTTGCTAAATTTTGTATATTGTTATCAAGAAATGAGAAGATTGATAGTGTTATATTGTTCTTGTTTTTTTTAATTTGTATATTGTTATTAGAAATGAGAATATTGATAGTGTTATTATTGTTTTGTTTTGCTATAATTTTGTATATTGTTATCAAGAAATGAGAAGATTGATAGTGTTATTAGGGTTCTTGTTTTGCTGAATTTTGTATATTGTTATCAAGAAATGAGAGGATTGATAGTGTTATTAGTGTTCTTGTTTTGCTAAATTTTGTATATTGTTATCAAAAAATGAGAAGATTGATAGTGTTCTTGTTTTGCTAAATTTTGTATATTGTTATCAAGAAATGAGAAGATTGACAGTGTTATTAGTGTTCTTGTTTTGCTAAATTTTGTATATTGTTATTAAGAAATGAGAAGACTGACAGTTTTATTTGTGTTCTTGTTTTGCTAAATTTTGTATATTGTTATCAAGAAATGAGAAGATTGATAGTGTTATTAGTGTTCTTGTTTTGCTAAATTTTGTATATTGTTATCAAGAAATGAGAAGATTGATAGTGTTATTAGTGTTCTTGTTTTTTTTTTAATTTTGTATATTGTTATCAAGAAATGAGAAGATTGATAGTGTTATTAGTGTTCTTGTTTTGCTAAATTTTGTATATTGTTATCAAGAAATGAGAAGATTGATAGTTTTATTAGTGTTCTTGTTTTGCTAAATTTTGTATATTGTTATTAAGAAATAAGAAGATTGATAGTGTTATTAGTGTTCTTGTTTTGCTAAATTTTGTATATTGTTATCAAGAAATGAGAAGATTTATAGTGTTATTAGTGTTCTTGTTTTGCTAAATTTTGTATATTGTTATTAAGAAATGAGAAGATTGATAGTTTTATTAGTGTTCTTGTTTTGCTAAATTTTGTATATTGTTATCAAGAAATGAGAAGATTGATAGTGTTATTAGTGTTCTTGTTGTGCTAAATTTTGTATATTGTTATCAAGAAATGAGAAGATTGATAGTGTTATTAAGAAATGAGAAGATTGATAGTGTTATTAATGTTCTTTTTTTTTTAAATTTTGTATATTGTTATTAAGAAATGAGAATATTGATAGTGTTATTAGTGTTATTGTTTTGCAAAATTTGTATATTGTTATCAAGAAATGAGAGGATTGATAGTTTATAAGTGTTCTTGTTTTACTAAATTTTGTATATTGTTATCAAGAAATGAGAAGATTGATAGTGTTATTAGTGATCTTGTTTTGCCAAATTTTGTATATTGTTATCAAGAAATGAGAAGATTGATAGTGTTATTAGTGTTCTTGTTTTGCTAAATTTTGTATTTTGTTATCAAGAAATGAGAAGATTGATAGTGTTATTAGTGTTCTTGTTTGGCTGAATTTGTATATTGTTATCAAGAAATGAGAAGATTGATAGTGTTATTAGGGTTCTTGTTTTGCTGAATTTTGTATATTGTTATCAAGAAATGAGAGGATTGAGAGTGTTATTAGTGTTCTTGTTTTGCTAAATTTTGTATATTGTTATCAAAAAATGAGAAGATTGATAGTGTTCTTGTTTTGCTAAATTTTGTATATTGTTATCAAGAAATGAGAAGATTGACAGTGTTATTAGTGTTCTTGTTTTTCTAAATTTTGTATTGTTATCAAGAAATGAGAAGATTGATAGTGTTATTAGTGTTCTTGTTTTGCTAAATTTGTATATTGTTATTAAGAAATGAGAAGACTGACAGTTTTATTTGTGTTCTTATTTTGCTAAATTTTGTATATTGTTATCAAGAAATGAGAAGATTGATAGTGTTATTAGTGTTCTTGTTTTGCTAAATTTTGTATATTGTTATCAAGAAATGAGAAGATTGATAGTGTTATTAGTGTTCTTGTTTTTTTTTTTAATTTTGTATATTGTTATCAAGAAATGAGAGATGATTGATAGTGTTATTAGTGTTCTTGTTTTGCTAAATTTTGTATATTGTTATCAAGAAATGAGAAGATTGATAGTTTTATTTGTGTTCTTGTTTTGCTAAATTTTGTATATTGTTATCAAGAAATGAGAAGATTGATAGTGTTATTAGTGTTCTTGTTTTGCTAAATTTTGTATATTGTTATCAAGAAATGAGAAGATTGATAGTGTTATTAGTGTTCTTGTTTTTTTTTTTAATTTTGTATATTGTTATCAAGAAATGAGAAGTTTGATAGTGTTATTAGTGTTCTTGTTTTGCTAAATTTTGTATATTGTTATCAAGAAATGAGAAGATTGATAGTGTTATTATGGTTCTTGTTTTTTTTAATTTTGTATTGTTATTAAGAAATGAGAATATTGATAGTGTTATTTGTTATTGTTTTGCTATATTTTGTATATTGTTATAAAGAAATGAGAGGATTGATAGTTTTATTAGTGTTCTTGTTTTGCTAAATTTTGTATATTTTTATCAAGAAATGAGAAGATTGATAGTGTTATTAGTGTTCTTGTTTTGCTAAATTTTGTATATTGTTATTAAGAAATGAGAAGATTGATAGTGTTATTAGTGTTCTTGTTTTGCTAAATTTTGTATATTGTTATCAAGAAATAAGAAGATTGATAGTGTTATTAGTGTTCTTGTTTTCCTAAATTTTGTATATTGTTATCAAGTAATGAGAAGATTTATAGTGTTATTAGTGTTCTAGTTTTGCTAAATTTTGTATATTGTTATTAAGAAATGAGAAGATTGATAGTTTTATTAGTGTTCTTGTTTTGCTAAATTTTGTATATTGTTATCAAGAAATGAGAAGATTGATAGTGTTATTAGTGTTCTTGTTGTGCTAAATTTTGTATATTGTTATCAAGATATGAGAAGATTGATAGTGTTATTAATGTTCTTGTTTTATAAAATTTTGTATATTGTTATTAAGAAATGAGAAGATTGATAGTGTTATTATGTTCTTTTTTGTTTTAAATTTTGTATTGTTATTAAGAAATGAGAATATTGATAGTGTTATTAGTGTTATTGTTTTGCTATATTTTGTATATTGTTATAAAGAAATGAGAGGATTGATAGTTTTATAAGTGTTCTTGTTTTGCTAAATTTTGTATATTGTTATTAAGAAATGAGAAGATTGATAGTGTTATTAGTGTTCTTGTTTTGCCAAATTTTGTATATTGTTATCAAGAAATGAGAAGATTGATAGTGTTATTAGTGTTCTTGTTTTGCCAAATTTTGTATATTGTTATCAAGAAATGAGAAGATTGATAGTGTTATTAGTGTTCTTGTTTTGCTAAATTTTGTATTTTGTTATCAACAAATGAGAAGATTGATAGTGTTATTAGTGTTCTTGTTTGGCTTAAATTTGTATATTGTTATCAAGAAATGAGAAGATTGATAGTGTTATTAGGGTTTTTGTTTTGCTGAATTTTGTATATTGTTATCAAGAAATGACAGTATTGATAGTGTTATTAGTGTTCTTGTTTTGCTAAATTTTGTATATTGTTATCAAGAAATGAGAAGATTGACAGTTTTATTAGTGTTCTTGTTTTGCTAAATTTTGTATATTGTTATTAAGAAATGAGAAGACTGACAGTTTTATTGTGTTCTTGTTTTGCTAAATTTTGTATATTGTTATCAAGAAATGAGAAGATTGATAGTTTATTAGTGTTCTTGTTTTGCTAAATTTGTATATTGTTATCAAGAAATGAGAAGATTGATAGTGTTATTAGTGTTCTTGTTTTTTTTTTAATTTTGTATATTGTTATCAAGAAATGAGAAGATTGATAGTGTTATTAGTGTTCTTGTTTTGCTAAATTTTGTATATTGTTATCAAGAAATGAGAAGATTGATAGTTTTATTAGTGTTCTTGTTTTGCTAAATTTTGTATATTGTTATTAAGAAATAAGAAGATTGATAGTGTTATTAGTGTTCTTGTTTTCCTAAATTTTGTATATTGTTATCAAGAAATGAGAAGATTTATAGTGTTATTAGTGTTCTTGTTTTGCGAAATTTTGTATATTGTTATTAAGAAATGAGAAGATTGATAGTTTATTAGTGTTCTTGTTTTGTTAAATTTTGTATATTGTTATCAAGAAATGAGAAGATTGATAGTGTTATTAGTGTTCTTGTTGTGCTAAATTTTGTATATTGTTATCAAGAAATGAGAAGATTGATAGTGTTATTAGTGTTCTTGTTTTATAAAATTTTGTATATTGTTATTAAGAAATGAGAAGATTGATAGTGTTATTAATGTTCTTGTTTTTTTTTAAATTTTGTATATTGTTATTAAGAAATGAGAATTGATAGTGTTATTAGTGTTATTGTTTTGCAATATTTGTATATTGTTATCAAGAAATGAGAGGATTGATAGTTTTATAAGTGTTCTTGTTTTGCTAAATTTTGTATATTGTTATCAAGAAATGAGAAGATTGATAGTGTTATTAGTGATCTTGTTTTGCCAAATTTTGTATATTGTTATCAAGAAATGAGAAGATTGATAGTGTTATTAGTGTTCTTGTTTTGCTAAATTTGTATTTTGTTATCAAGAAATGAGAAGATTGATAGTGTTATTAGTGTTCTTGTTTGGCTGAATTTTGTATATGTTATCAAGAAATGAGAAGATTGATAGTGTTATTAGGGTTCTTGTTTTGCTGATTTTGTATATTGTTATCAAGAAATGAGAGGATTGAGAGTGTTATTAGTGTTCTTGTTTTGCTAAATTTTGTATATTGTTATCAAAAAATGAGAAGATTGATAGTGTTTTGTTTTGCTAATTTTGTATATTGTTATCAAGAAATGAGAAGATTGACAGTGTTATTAGTGTTCTTGTTTTTCTAAATTTTGTATATTGTTATCAAGAAATGAGAAGATTGATAGTGTTATTAGTGTTCTTGTTTTGCTAAATTTTGTATATTGTTATTAAGAAATGAGAAGACTGACAGTTTTATTTGTGTTCTTATTTTGCTAAATTTTGTATATTGTTATCAAGAAATGAGAAGATTGATAGTGTTATTAGTGTTCTTGTTTTGCTAAATTTTGTATATTGTTATCAAGAAATGAGAAGATTGATAGTGTTATTAGTGTTTGTTTTTTTTTTTAATTTTGTATATTGTTATCAAGAAATGAGAAGATTGATAGTGTTATTAGTGTTCTTGTTTTGCTAAATTTTGTATATTGTTATCAAGAAATGAGAAGATTGATAGTTTTATTTGTGTTCTTGTTTTGCTAAATTTTGTATATTGTTATCAAGAAATGAGAAGATTGATAGTGTTATTAGTGTTCTTGTTTTGCTAAATTTGTATATTGTTATCAAGAAATGAGAAGATTGATAGTGTTATTAGTGTTCTTGTTTTTTTTAATTTTGTAT
>NW_026113213.1:0-34822 GCF_024323335.1 Lathyrus oleraceus | reverse complement strand
AGGGTTAACAAGCAAACACACGCAAAAAGAAAAAAAAGTGCCCAGAGACCTCGCACAGTCTCCTGCCTACGTACCTCATCTGTATTGAGGATCATGGCGACGTAGTATTTCCCCTGAACGGGAAGAAATTCCAACAGATACAAGGGAGACACACTACTAGGAGCTGTACTCGACCTAGTGTTATCATGCATCATTGCCCTATGTTAAGTTTTCTATCTACTTGCACAATAGCAAGCTAATCCTATCCAGGTATGTAGCACCTCAAATTTGCACCTATCATTGTACATACATTTTCATATTAGGTCATATCATATCATGGTCCATTGCATAGCATTGCATTGCCTCTTTTGCCTCAAGTGCAAGCCAATCAAGGAATTAGGTCAAACTGATCAGGAGATCAGTCAACCAAGCAAGCAAGTGCATTTCTCAAGGAGCCAAGGCCCTAGGGTTGGTCCAACATGTTCATATGTCTTGGGACATCATTTGAAGTCAAGTTCTCAAGGAATTAGGTTTTGGAATTCATCAGAAGAGGTTCAGTCATCCAAAACCCTAGAAAAGTCAACTGTTGGTCAACTGTCCATTTAATCAGTGATTTGATAATGGAAATTGGTTTGAGAGGTCTCATTCATGTCCAAATAGGCCTCATGTATCATGTCAAACACCATCATGGAAGAATTTGAAGCCGAATCAGAAATTTCCAAAAATGGAAACTGGACCTGTAACTGAAACCTGCCCAAAATGGAAAGTCTTGATCCTCAAACTTACATCATGATACAAGCTTCAAATGAATTTTTTCCCAACATAAAAGTTGAAGATCTTGTTCTCCCATTTCCAAAAAGTCCAAGAACTTTTAATTCCCATGTGTGGTTGGCAAGTTATGATCGAATCGATTTCAGAAATTCTTGAACTTCAAAAGGCCATATCTCCCAAACCATTTGGCCAATTTGGGTGGGGTTTTTTCCTACAAGTCACATTTCATCTCCTCTTTCCAAAAATATAAATTTCATGAACCAAAACCTTGCCAATCAAAATGGCATTTTTTGACTTGTCTCATTTAAATTCAAGTTTGACCAAGGGTTGACTTTTTGAAATAATGATTTCCAACCATTCCCACTATCCAAATATGTTTTAGAAACCAGATTTTGGTCATGTTACAAGGTCATTTTCG
The DNA here is from genome assembly GCF_024323335.1 of Lathyrus oleraceus. NCBI lineage: Eukaryota > Viridiplantae > Streptophyta > Magnoliopsida > Fabales > Fabaceae > Lathyrus > Lathyrus oleraceus. Next base: position 33,654 of record NW_026113213.1, on the reverse strand, counting down.
TGCTAGTACTTACACCCATCACATAGCCATGCCTAGTTGCTTGAAAATGGGAAGAAAAGTACAATTTGCAACCACCATATCCCACATATCCATGGACCATCATTTGTACCATCACATAGCAGAGTTTAACATCATTTTTTCTGTCAAAGAAGATCAGTAATAGCAGCCACTAGGGATCACACAAACAGAACTTCATCCATTCTAAAAAACTCATTTTTGGTGCATTTCAAAAAACAGTCAAAAAGCTCCAAAGAGCTGAGCCTGGCCATGGTTTTTTTCACCATCCTTTCATCATTTTGAACCTGTTTCAACCACCATTTGACAGCAGAAACCATTGTTCTCTCATTCTTTCAAAAATCACATTCTTGGCCATTTTCAAAAGCCAGTTCAAAAACTTCCAAGAACCAAACCCTGCCTTGCCTAAAACAACATCTACTCATCATTTGGAGCTGGTTGCAACCTTCAAATACCACCTGTACCAACATCTACACGACTGTTTTTGCCAGCATCCAACCATGGCAGAACTTGTTGGAAGTTAGAAGCAAGGCGTATGAGCACTCTACACTTGATCACTCATCATTTGAAGACCTAAGGTGCATCTGTTTTAGGCCAAATCCACCAAACAACAACTGAATCTTGACTGTTCTTCCATTTTGGTAAAAATTCGATCTCCTCATTTTGCTAAACTATTGCATGCTTTGGATAGGTCTCTTAATGCTGAGCTTCATGATAGTTTTATTTTTGAAAATGGTCAAGTATTTAGCAAGTTATGTTGTTTTAAAGTTTCACATGTGAATGATGTTTTGTTTGATTCTTCCATATGAGTTCGAATTAATGTAAATGGTTGTTGGATTGTGAATGTGTGAGGGAAGATGCACGTATTGATATATCTGTTTTTGAATTTGGAGGGAAAAAATTTTCGACTTGGATTTGTAGTGATGAACACATTGTTACTGTAAGTATTTTTTTCTTCTGCCACATGATGCTGGGAATTTTTTCTGCAAACGTGAATGCTGGATTTTTTGCTTTTTACTGTAGCCAAGCCATTAAACAATAAGCCAAATAAATGCCAAAAGGCCTGGGGCGAGGGGGATTCGAACCCCAGACCTTTGCCTCAAAGCTTCAAATACCAAGTGTTTTTACCACTGGGGCGCAATGCCAATTCAGTTATTTAAACGCCTTCTATAAAATATATATTAAGAGGAGCACTATTTCATGGCCATGCGCAAATCACAGCGTGCCACGTCCCAAATGCAGCACACCGTTTCATTTAATGTCCCAGGAATTACGCATATGCCACTGCCGGATTTAATTACCAATTAATTTAATTTCTTTGCAATTTTTATTTCACTTGGCATGGCTATCTTCAAAAAATCATAGAGCTCTAAATTTTAACTCAAATTTCATGGGAATTTTTGTGTTGTGTTCATCACAATCTCTAGTTTTTAATCATATTTTTTTCCAGAATTTTGGATCAATGGATTTTAATTGTTATTAGGGTTTGTGACATGTGACCAATTTTTGTACACTTTGCCAAAACATTTGTGAAATGATGATACTTTATCCAATGGCTCCCAAATTTTTTGTGCTTAAACTAGACACACTCATGGTAATTTTGGTGCAGAGTTTGTGAATTTATCATTGCTGGTTTGTGAGATATGATTTTTTGAATTAGGGTGTGACAATTTGTGTCACACCATTGATGTCCAACTTGATGATTTTTGATACCATGCTTCTTGACCTCCAATTGATCTGATTTTTTGCATGAACCTACTTTTGTATGTCTAGTTTACATGTGAACTTTCTTGGAATTATTTGTGGCATTTCCTAATTGTTTGAGATTTTCTCTCCCCTGTTTAGTCATATGTTGACTTTTTGTGACACTTGTTCCCATTCCATTTGTGAAATTCTCATACTTTATTGGATGGACATGAAATTTCACATGAGATAACTAGACATCCTCATCTTTGCCATGGTTTTAGTCCCATTCATTTATCATACACCATCCCTGATTTATGATTTTTCTAAGTTGATGCATGTTTGGTTGACTTCTTTGAGCATGTTCAAAATTGCCTTGCTTTCTGATTTTCATTGACTGCCTTCCATTTGTCCAAATGAGATGAAATTTGACATGCTTCCATGCTGTGGGTTGTGATTGATCATGATTTATTTGGTGATTTTTAGAAATGTTTAAGATTGCTTTTGAGTTAAGTCTTGCTGTTGACTTCTATGAGCTTCTAAATGCCATGTTTTGACCTAATTTGCTCATGAAATGATGATGATGATTGATGTGAACATGAAACCAATTGGGTTTTGCTTCCTAAATGTTTGAACTTGATTTTGATTGGACATTGCTTGCTGTTTTGACTTTTTCATTTTTTTGACCCTAGGCTTGTCCTAGTGGTCCTGTGACTTATGTTGAGTTCATGTTTTCAGGTTAAGCAACAAATGCCAAAGAGATCACTACAATTTGATTGAGTTCATTTGATTATCATGAGCTAACCTCTTTGTTTTGTAGGTTGCTTGGCTCACATGCCTTAACCTTGTGCCTTGCACATTCACTTGCTTGTGTTGACTGTTGATATCTGTTTCATCTTGATTTAACTTTGACTTGCATACTAACTGTGCTTGACTGGTTTCAGGTACTTTAGTTGCTCAGTTCCTTGTGAACTTTTGCTTTGCTTTGCTTGTATAAGCAATTTGCATTGAGGTATACTTCTAATCTTCATGTAGTCTGGAAGACCTGGCCTGTTACTTGGCCAGGCAACTGTCTGAAGTCCTCCTTAAGAGGCAATGTTTGTGACTGTTTACTTTTGTCCTTGCATAGAGTCAAAGACCTCCTAAGTGAAGAGGCAATTGGCAGAACCCAAGGGATAAGCAACCTATCCCCTGCTATTCTGTGTGTCATCTGCTTTGCTCACACCACTGTGTTGATGCATTGCAGATACAAACCCAAGATCTTGTACAATTGTACAGTTGAGTCAGTTTTAAATGTGTAGAAGGGTTCCCACTTTCTGAACCCACACATTCTTGTCTTAAGCTCTCCCAGGCCAGGGATAAGAGCTGTGAAGTCTTATCTTCACTCACCTTTCATCTGCTTCACCTTAGCCCCTCAATGGCAAGGTTAAGAGCACATTCACCCAGTTCCAGAGGTTTGTTTGTTGAGGTTGATATGACCCCTCGACTAAAACCTAACCCTTGTTTGAGCCACTTGCTTGTGTATAGTGTGTGCTATCTGTGCTTGTATGTTTGTTTGACTTGCTTCCTGTGCAAGTTAGGGTTAGTTTAGACTTGCTTCCTGTGCAAGTTAGGTTTTGCTTGGCTTGCTTCCTGTGCAAGTTAAGTGTGTGTGTGGCTTGCTTCCTGTGCAAGTCATGATTAGGATAGGCTGGCTCCCTGTGCCAGTTAGCTAGAAACCTTAACTTAGGGATGATTTTGCATGATAACATCTAGGCTCGAGTCGTAGTCTCCCTAGTGTTGTGTCTCCCTCTGTTATCTGGTTAGGCTAGTCCTTTATCCCTCCGTAGGGGAACTACGTCGCCCTGATCCTCATACCAGATGAGGTACGTAGGCAGGAGATGAGCTGATCTCTCCGGGCGCCTGTGTCTTTGTTTTGTCTTGTTGTGTGCTTGGAAGCTGATGTAAGTCCATCGAGTGGCAGTTAGGTTCCAGTGTGCGTGTGTTTGGTTCGGATGCTGATGTAAGTCCAGTGATTGGCATTCAGGCTCCACGTTTGCCTTTGCCTGTGTTTGTTTGTGTGCGTGTCAGCCGAGCTACGAATGCTCTGATTCTTCTCTCGTCCGAGGAGATACGTATGCATAGGATGCGATATCCTAGCGAGCATGTGTCGTTTCCCCAGTCCGAACTACTTCGACTCTGATGTCTATGCCTGATAGACTAAGTAGGCCCAGGATGCGATATCCTGCCGAGTCAGTTTCAGTCTGTTTTCTTGTGTCTCTTTCAGCCAGTGTGTGTGTGTTTGAGCAGTGTTTTAGCAACCATTTTCCTTCCTATTGTGCGTGGATCCCGTCGAGTACGACGGATGCGTAGGGGTGCTAATACCTTCCCTTCGCATAACCGACTCCCGAACCCATTCTCTTTGGTCGCGAGACCATGTTCTTTCCAGGTTTACTCTGAGCGTTTCCTTTCCCTCTTTTGGGATAAATAACGCACGGTGGCGGCTCTGTTGTTCTTGTTTTCCCGCCGGTTTTTCGCGTGATGCGACAGCTGGCGACTCTGCTGGGGATATAGAGAAGTTGACCTGTGCTGGTCCATCTTCCCTAAGCGAGTCTCTCCTAGCGCTCTCTAGGTTAGGGTTTTGGTTGCTTTGTGCTGTTATTTATTGCATTCATTTATATATTTGCATTTATTGTTTGCATTTATTGTTTGCATTAATGTTTGCATTCATATTCATCTGTTCACCTGGCTGGTTGTCTGTTTCTCTCTGTTGGGGTGGGAGTTACATGAGGTAAAAGGCCCAATACCCAGGCCATGAGTGAAATCTAGGATACTTAGGAATAGAGTGATTCATGGGAAGCGGGTGGTATTGCGCCACTTAGCGGAACATTGATATCACGAGCAGTTCAGACCCTGGTGGGATATTATCGTTACATACTTCGGGTGTGTATATGATGATGTTCTGCGAAAGGTTATTTATGCTGCGTTTCTCTCGACCTTACCCTGGCCTAGATGACACCCGTGAGTGGGGAGGGAATGATCATTATTACAGGTACAGTTGGTGACTTGTTGGTGACTTGTTGGTGACTTGTGATCCTGTTGGTGACTATTGGTTCAGAATTTTGGGGTCTCAGATGACTTTGGGTTTCAGATGAATTTGTGGTTCCGAGTTCAAGCCGAAGCTTTGATCCTGTGTTCTGAGAGACACAGCCAACCAGTCGTGTCTGCATCATTTGCATCATAGCATATTTATTTTTCAAAAAAACGCAATAAAAAAAAAAAAAAAAAAAAAAAAAAAAAAAAAAAACTAATCCCTGCATGCATATCATTTCTCAGGTACATTCCAGAGCTTGTTCACTGATAGAGATGGCAACAGTCCCAGAGTTGAAGCGGAAGACTTGTTCCTACAGCTTTCACCGTGAACCTTTGACGTCTCTGATTGAGTTGAGCAACCTTATGACCAGTGGTAACCAGAAGGGGTTTGTTGACCAGTATGGAGATATTCTGACACTGTTGAAGATGGTAGTCGATCCGGTGCCGTTGCAGACTCTTCTACAGTTCTACGACCCAGAGCTTCATTGTTTCACCTTTCAAGATTATCAGTTGGCGCCTACTCTTGAGGAGTACTCCATTCTGCTGAGTGTCCCGGTCCGGTATCAGGTTCCTTTCTTGGATGTGCCCAAGGAGGTTGATTTCAGAGTTGTTGCCAGAGCTCTCCATTTGGGTATCAAGGAAGTCAGTGATAGTTGGAAGTCCAGTGGGGATGTTGTAGGATTGCCTTTGAAGTTTCTGTTGAGGGTAGCTAGAGAAGAAGCAGAGAAGGGAAGTTGGGAAGCCTTTCATGCTCAGTTGGCCGTCATGATCTATGGGATCGTCCTGTTTCCGAGTATGCCCAATTTTGTTGACTATGCTGCAGTCAGTATTTTCATTGGAGGAAATCCAGTTCCTACTCTGTTAGCTGACACTTACTATGCTATTCACAGTAGGCATGGTAAGGGTGGGGCTATCAGGTGTTGTCTCCCGCTTTTGCTCAGATGGTTCTTGTCTCTCCTGCCAGTCAGTGGACCTTTTGTGGATGCTCAGAGCACGCATAAGTGGACTCAGAGGGTTATGTCTCTTACCTCCTATGATATCAGGTGGCAATCTTACCGGATGGATGTGCGTAACGTCATTATGAGCTGTGGAGGATTCCGTAATGTGCCACTCGTAGGGACTAGGGGTTGCATCAATTACAACCCGGTTCTTTCTCTTCGCCAGTTGGGGTTTGTGATGAAGGGAAGACCACTTGAGGCTGAGGTAGCTGAAAGTGTGTATTTTGAGAAGCAGAGTGACCCGGCTAGATTGGAGCAGATAGGGAGAGCTTGGAAGTCTATTGGTGTGAAGGATGGATCTGTCTTAGGGAAGAAGTTTGCCGTTGCTATGCCCGATTACACTGATTGGGTCAAGGAGAGAGTAGAAACTTTGTTGTTACCCTACGATAGGATGGAGCCGTTGCAGGAGCAACCACCTTTGATCCTTGCTGAGAGTGTGCCTGCGGAGCACTACAAGCAAGCCCTGATGGAGAATCGCCGTTTGAGAGAGAAGGAGCAAGATACCCAGATGGAGCTGTACAAAGCCAAAGCTGATAGGTTGAACTTGGCTCATCAACTCAGAGGAGTGCGAGAAGAAGATGCTAGCAGACTGAGAAGCAAGAAGAGATCCTACGAGGAGATGGAGAGCATGTTAGATGCAGAACACCGGGAGTGCTTGAGGCTGCAGAGAGTTGAGGCCAGCTATCAGAAGAAGATCAGAGACTTGGAGAAGCAACTCAGAGATAAAGACATCCAGTTGAAGAAGGAAGTAGACTTGAGACAGGCATCAGAGAACCACCTTGGAGGAGAAGTGGTAGAGCTTAGACGACAACTGAAGGAGAAGATCACTCTTTTGCCAGAATGTTCAGAATGTGACCTGTTGATAGACCAGTGTCAGTACTTGAAGACTCTCATTCCGGGAGGCCGTTTGTCTTAGCTTGTATCTTTGATATGTATGTTGAGAATCACCTCCAGGCTTGTTGGATGGGATTCATTGTTGTACTCCGATTGTTTGGATTTTCTTTGTCGACTTTGTTGTATGATCCTGTTACTCATATAGAGTTGTTGGTTTCACCTTTTACTCATCACTCTTGTGTATGTTGTTTCTGTGCTTCTATGTTGTTCTTGCTGCAGGTTGCCATCTTTTGAGGATGACTCAGGCTCTTTGAATGCCTGAGGAATGAACATATCATGTGCATCATACGCATCATTAGCACCATACTCATATCATTTTGCATAACAGGTGTTCTTGGTCGTGACTTCTCACTCTTGGTTCCTGTTCAGGCAGGATAGCTGATCAACGTCCGCACCGCTACTCAACAAGACTGAATCAACAGAGAGGTATGGATCAAGTTCAAGCTGAGTTGGCTGAGATGAAGGCTAACATGGCCCAGTTTATGAATATGATGCAAGGGGTTGCACAAGGTCAAGAAGAACTTCGAGCCATGGTTCAGAGACAAGAGGCTGCAATTCCACCGGTCAACCATGCTCCGCCAGAGGGAGGCCCGGTCAATGATAACAATGTTGCTGCTGCTGTACCCATCAACAACTATGCTGTAGGTGATGAGTTGGGGGGTATTCGAATCAACGGTCAACCTATTGCTCCAGATGCCGCTAATGCCAGAGCAGTCCGTGCCCCGGCCCGTAATCCTGTTCCGATTGTTGACAGACAAGAGGATATGTTCTCTCTGCTCAGTGAAGACGAAGACGTTCTGGGAAGGGTTGATGAGAGGGATCGTAAAGTTGATGCCCTTGCTGAGAAATTAGAGCTATGGAATGTCAGAATTCTCTCGGTTTTGATGTTACCAATATGGGGTTGGTGGAAGGTTTGAGAATCCCTTACAAGTTCAAAGCACCGTCCTTCGATAAATACAACGGTACTTCTTGCCCTCGCACCCATGTGCAGGCTTATTATCGAAAAATCTCTGCGTATACCGATGATGAAAAGATGTGGATGTATTTTTTCCAAGATAGTCTATCTGGGGCTTCTTTGGACTGGTACATGGAATTGAAGAGAGATTCTATCCGCTGTTGGAGGGATCTGGGTGAGGCCTTTTTGAGGCAATACAAACACAACATGGACATGGCACCGAGCCGGACTCAGCTGCAGAGTCTTTGTCAGAAATCCAATGAGAGCTTCAAGGAGTACGCCCAGAGGTGGCGTGAACTGGCTGCTAGAGTTCAACCCCCTATGCTGGAGAGGGAGTTGACAGATATGTTTATCGGTACTCTTCAGGGTGTGTTTATGGACCGGATGGGGAGCTGCCCATTCGGTAGTTTTTCTGATGTTGTCATTTGTGGAGAGAGGACTGAGAGCTTGATTAAAACTGGGAAGATCCAAGATGCTGGTTCCTCTTCTTCTAAGAAGCCGTTTGCTGGGGCACCTCGTCGAAGAGAGGGTGAAACTAATGCTGTTCAACACCGCAGAGATCAGAACAGAAGTGAATACCGTCAAGCTGCTGCAGTGACCATTCCGGCACCTCAACCTCGTCAACAACAACAACAAAGAGTTCAACAACCGCAACAACAACAACAACAGCAACGTCCGTATCAGCCCAGACAAAGGATGCCTGATCGACGTTTTGATTCGCTACCCATGTCGTACGCCGAACTGCTGCCCGAACTACTCAGGTTGGGGATGGTTGAGTTGCGTACAATGGCTCCGCCTACAGTATTGCCTCCTGGGTACGACGCCAACGTCCGTTGTGACTTTCACTCTGGGGCACCAGGGCATCATACTGAGAAGTGTCGGGCTCTCCAGCACAAGGTCCAAGATTTGATCGATGCCAAGGCGATCAACTTCGCTCCAGTGCCTAACGTCGTAAACAACCCTATGCCTCAGCATGGTGGGCATAGAGTGAACAATATTGAGGGGAAAGAAGCTGAAGATCTGGTTGTTAATGTTGATGATGTTCAGACTTCTCTGCTAGTTGTGAAGGGCCGTCTGCTGAATGGGGGTGTCTACTCGGGCTGTGATGAGGATTGTTTGGGCTGTGCAGAATCTGAGAATGGTTGCGACCAGTTAAGGGCCGGTATCCAGGGTATGATGGATGAGGGTTGTTTGCAATTCAGTAGGGCTGTAAAAGATCGTGGAACAGTGTCAACTATCACCATTTACTTTAAACCGTCTGAAGGACGTGGACAAAGGGTCGTTAGTGCACCTGCAACAAATGGTACCCCAGTTACCATTTCCGTGCCTGTAACCATCAGTGCTCCAACTACTATCGTTGCGTCTGGAAGAAGGGCTGTTGAGAATAGTAGAGCCGTGCCGTGGAAGTATGATAATGCTCACCGCAGTTACAGAAGGGCTGAAAGTCAGACGAGACCAGTGAATCAAACTCCAGTGACAATTGGTTTACCGAATAGAGTTCCTGCAACTGTTGGTCCGGCTGTGGATAATGTAGGGGGTCCAGGAGGTTTTACCAGAAGCGGTCGTCTGTTCGCACCGCAGCCTTTGAGGGACAATAATGCTGAGGCTCTCGCCAAAGCAAAGGGTAAGCAAGCTGTGGTTGAGGAAGAACCTGTCCAGAAGGAAGCGCCCGAGGGGTCATTTGAGAAGGACGTGGAGGAGTTTATGAAGATAATCAAGAAGAGTGACTACAAGATTGTAGATCAGTTGAATCAAACTCCGTCCAAGATTTCTATACTTTCACTGTTGTTGTGCTCTGAGGCACACCGTAATGCCTTGCTGAAGATGTTGAATCTGGCTTACGTGCCTCAGGAGATTTCTGTCAATCAACTGGAGGGTGTGATGGCCAATGTGAGCACCAGGCATGGTGTAGGATTCACCAACCTGGACTTACCGCCTGAAGGGCGAAACCATAACAAAGCCTTGCACATCACCATGGAGTGCAAGGGGGCAGTGTTGTCTCACGTATTGGTAGACACCGGGTCGTCGCTGAATGTGCTGCCTAAGCAGATTCTGAAGAAGATTGATGTGGAAGGGTTTGTGCTTACTCCCAGTGACCTGATCGTTCGTGCTTTCGACGGATCCAAACGTTCTGTGTGTGGGGAAGTTACCTTGCCTGTGAAGATAGGTCCTGAGGTATTCGATATCATCTTCTATGTTATGGACATCCAGCCCGCCTATAGTTGTTTATTGGGGCGTCCATGGATTCATGCAGCAGGGGCAGTCTCGTCGACTCTCCATCAAAAGCTCAAGTATGTCTGGAACGGTCAGATTGTGACTGTGTGCGGTGAAGAAGAGATTCTGGTGAGTCATCTATCCTCGTTCAAGTATGTTGAGGTGGATGGCGAGATCCACGAAACCTTATGCCAGGCGTTTGAGACTGTGGCTCTTGAGAAAGTGGCGTACGCTGAGCAGAGGAAGCCAGGTGCTTCAATTACTTCTTACAAGCAGGCTAAGGAGGTTGTTGATTCTGGCAAAGCTGAAGGCTGGGGCAAGATGGTGGATTTGCCTGTCAAAGAAGACAAATTTGGCGTTGGTTATGAGCCTCTCCAAGCAGAGCAGAATGGTCAAGCGGGTCCGAGTACCTTTACCAGCGCTGGGCTGATGAATCATGGCGACGTCTCTGCAACCGGTAGTGAAGACTGTGACAGTGATTGTGATTTGGACAACTGGGTTCGCCCGTGTGCACCAGGGGGGTCTATCAACAACTGGACGGCTGAAGAAGTGGTTCAAGTTACTCTTCTGACAGAGTAATTTTCTGTTGTTTTGTCATTTTGCATGAAAATCCTACGATCTGCCCAAGGCGTAGTGATTCATTGTAGGGCCTCATCATGTTTTAATGATTATCATTAATGAAGGACATTTTTTGAAATCAAACTTTGTGATCCCTGTCTTTCTATTTTTTGTTTTCATCTTTTTTCAAAACAATAAAAATGGCAATGTTTTTGTTTTTTGTGACTTTATTGAACTCTTTTTCTAAAACAAAGCATTAAACATGCAGAAGCGATCTTATGGCATTCACTATGAACAGTTCTGTTATGGCTCAGTATGATTTCGACAATCCCATCTACCAAGCTGAAGAGGAGAGTGAGGAAGACTGTGAACTCCCTGCAGAATTGGTCAGATTGCTGAAGCAGGAGGAAAGGGTCATCCAACCTCATCAGGAGGAGTTGGAGGTTGTTAATTTGGGTACTGAGGACGCCAAAAGAGAAATCAAGATTGGGGCTGCTTTAGAGGACTCTGTCAAGAGGAGGCTGATTGAGATGCTGAGAGAATATGTGGAGATATTCGCCTGGTCATATCAAGATATGCCTGGGTTGGATACAGACATTGTGGTGCATCGATTACCTCTTAGAGAAGGATGTCCTTCGGTCAAGCAGAAGCTTCGTAGAACGAGTCCTGACATGGCAACTAAGATCAAGGAAGAGGTTCAGAAGCAGTGGGATGCAGGTTTTTTGGCTGTTACAAGTTATCCCCCATGGGTGGCCAACATCGTTCCTGTGCCGAAGAAGGATGGTAAAGTCAGAATGTGTGTCGATTACCGGGATTTGAATAGAGCGAGTCCGAAAGATGATTTCCCATTACCTCACATTGATGTATTGGTTGATAATACGGCTCAATCCTCGGTATTCTCTTTCATGGATGGTTTCTCTGGATATAATCAGATCAAGATGGCGCCAGAGGACATGGAAAAGACGACATTCATTACACCTTGGGGCACGTTCTGCTATAAGGTGATGCCATTTGGGCTAAAGAATGCTGGTGCTACCTATCAGAGGGCAATGACGACTCTTTTTCATGACATGATGCACAAAGAAATTGAAGTGTACGTAGATGATATGATTGCGAAGTCGCAGACAGAAGAGGAGCACCTGGTTAATTTGCAGAAGCTGTTTGACCGGTTGAGAAAGTTCAAGCTGAGGTTGAATCCGAACAAGTGTACGTTTGGGGTGAGATCAGGGAAGCTTTTAGGCTTCATTGTCAGTGAGAAAGGGATTGAGGTTGATCCAGCAAAAGTCAAAGCTATTCAAGAGATGCCTGAACCGAAAACGGAGAAGCAAGTCCGTGGGTTTTTAGGGAGATTGAACTACATTGCAAGGTTCATATCTCACCTAACTGCCACGTGTGAACCAATTTTCAAACTGCTTAGAAAGAATCAGGCGATCAAGTGGAATGATGATTGTCAGAAAGCTTTTGACAAGATTAAAGAGTATTTACAGAAACCTCCAATCCTTATACCTCCAGTTCCAGGGAGACCTCTGATAATGTACCTGTCAGTGACTGAGAACTCGATGGGGTGTGTATTGGGACAGCATGACGAGTCTGGTCGAAAAGAGCATGCCATATACTACCTTAGCAAAAAGTTTACCGACTGTGAAACAAGATATTCACTGCTCGAGAAAACTTGCTGTGCTTTGGCCTGGGCTGCTCGCCGACTGAGGCAGTATATGTTGAACCATACTACCTTATTGATTTCTAAGATGGATCCAGTGAAGTACATCTTTGAGAAACCAGCTCTCACCGGACGCGTTGCTCGTTGGCAGATGATTCTAACAGAATATGATATTCAGTACACGTCACAAAAGGCCATCAAAGGTAGTATTCTGTCAGACTACCTCGCCGAGCAACCGATTGAAGATTATCAGCCTATGATGTTTGAATTCCCTGATGAAGACATCATGTATCTTAAGATGAAAGATTGCGAAGAGCCTCTTGTCGAGGAAGGACCGGATCCGGATGACAAATGGACACTGATGTTTGATGGGGCTGTGAATATGAACGGTAACGGTGTTGGGGCAGTATTGATCAATCCTAAAGGTGCTCATATACCTTTTTCTGCCAGATTGACGTTTGACGTCACCAACAACGAAGCTGAGTATGAGGCTTGTATCATGGGGATAGAAGAAGCCATTGATCTGAGGATCAAAACGCTTGACATTTTTGGAGATTCCGCTCTAGTGGTCAATCAAGTCAATGGAGATTGGAATACGAATCAGCCGCATTTGATTCCGTATAGAGATTACACCAGAAGAATACTGACGTTCTTCAAGAAGGTGAAGTTGTATCATGTCCCCCGGGATGAGAATCAAATGGCTGATGCCTTGGCTACTTTGTCGTCTATGATCAAAGTTCATTGGTGGAATCATGTGCCACATGTTGCGGTGAATCGACTCGAGAGGCCTGCGTATGTGTTTGCAGCCGAGTCTGTTGTGATTGATGAGAAGCCGTGGTATTATGACATCAAGAACTTCCTCAAGACTCAGGAGTATCCTGAAGGTGCGTCGAAGAATGACAAGAAAACCCTGAGGAGGCTAGCTGGAAGCTTCTATTTGAATCAGGATGATGTGCTGTATAAGAGAAACTTTGACATGGTCTTGCTCAGATGCGTGGACAGACCCGAGGCGGACATGTTAATGCAGGAAGTTCATGAAGGTTCCTTCGGTACTCATGCCGGCGGACATGCAATGGCTAAGAAATTGTTGAGAGCGGGTTATTACTGGATGACTATGGAATCCGATTGTTTCAAGTATGCTCGGAAGTGCCATAAGTGTCAAATCTATGCTGATAAGGTGCATGTACCACCAAGCCCTCTGAATGTCATGAATTCGCCTTGGCCGTTTGCCATGTGGGGCATTGATATGATTGGGAAGATTGAGCCTACTGCTTCGAATGGACATCGCTTCATCTTGGTTGCGATTGACTATTTCACCAAATGGGTGGAAGCAGCTTCCTATGCTAACGTTACCAAACAAGTGGTTACCCGGTTCATCAAGAAAGAAATCATATGTCGTTATGGAGTTCCTGAGAGAATCATCACTGACAATGGTTCGAATCTCAACAACAAGATGATGAAAGAGCTTTGTAAAGATTTCAAGATTGAACATCACAATTCTTCTCCTTACAGACCGAAGATGAATGGTGCTGTAGAAGCGGCGAACAAGAATATCAAGAAGATTGTGCAGAAGATGGTCGTTACGTACAAGGATTGGCATGAGATGCTGCCTTTCGCTTTGCATGGGTACCGTACCTCAGTACGTACGTCGACCGGGGCAACCCCTTACTCCCTTGTGTATGGTATGGAAGCTGTCCTACCTGTTGAAGTGGAGATTCCTTCTCTGAGAGTTTTATTGGATGTCAAGCTGGACGAAGCCGAGTGGATTCGAACAAGGTTTAACGAGTTGAGCCTTATCGAGGAGAGACGGCTAGCAGCTGTATGCCATGGACAGTTGTATCAGCGAAGGATGAAGCGAGCCTTTGATCAGAAAGTGCGTCCTCGAAGCTATCAGATCGGTGATCTAGTTTTGAAGAGGATCCTCCCTCCCGGTGCAGATAACAGGGGCAAGTGGACTCCTAATTATGAAGGTCCGTATGTTGTGAAGAAGGTCTTCTCCGGTGGAGCCTTGATGCTTACAACTATGGATGGTGAAGATTTTCCGTCTCCTGTTAACTCAGATGTAGTCAAAAAATACTTCGCATAAATTGACCCGCTGGACAAAAAGAAAAAGAGTCCAGGCAAAAAAAGGGCATCCCGGCGAACCAAAAAACAGAAAGAAAAGGTTCGGGCAAAAATTAGGGATAAAATGAAAAGAATTTGTACACCCGGTAAGTCGAAAACCCGCAAGGGCGGCTTAGGCAAAAATGGGTATCCCGGTGGATTGAAAACCCGAAAGGGCGATCCAGGCAAAAGAGGGATTAAAGCGAAGACTACAGTCTGAGTTGTCTGTACTTCATCGAGCTTTGTCGTCTGCCATCTCGAAAGATGTGATCCGTCCAGTCATTCTTCTCAGAAAGCAAGGAGTTGGGAGGAAAACTGATGATCTGTGAGTTATAACAGAATTGGGAAATAGTGGATGCCGTGTTCACATTGCCATTAGGATAGATTTTTCCTTTTGTGCGCAATTACCTCTTTCTAGGAATTGCTTCCCAATGTATTTGCCTCTTCAGGCACATTTTCAATCAATAAAAGTCGTTATTCAGATAAATGGCTCTTTTGTTTTTATTTTTACTGTTTTGTTTGCAAAAATGTCCGAATTTTTGATAAGCATTGCATATAAGAACATGAAGGCTAAACAATAGCTTGCAGGATGATGAAACATTTGAAAATCATTTTGAATGTTGAGGACACTTGAGCGTATCTTGTCCATGTATCCCCTGGGGGCATTTTGTTGTGCTGTTTTTCAGGGATGGCATCTGTGAGGACGTTTCCTCAGCAGATATTTTCCCCAAGCAAGTTTGGAAGCTATCAGAGCTATGTTCCCCTGTGGAGACGTCTGTGGATAGTGCCTTCTATTCCCCAGCAGATCTAAGGATTGCCTATCCCCAGCAGGCCTGTATTTGCCGATTTCCTCCCCGAGTGAGGCCGTTTCATTGAAATTTATCTCCAACATTTATCCTATCTGTGGACTGAAGGATATCCCCAGCGGAGTTTGCCATTCCCCAAGCAGAGTTCCCCGCAGGGTATTTCCCCAAGAGGAGTCTCCCCACAGAGTCAGAGTATCTGATCATTTCGGCTCCCTAGCCAGGGTTCATTTGCATTTTGCATGTAGTAATCATTGCATCCTCAAAAATCGCGTAGCATTTCCATCCATAAATGGAGCATTACGCCATGGAAAAATTCAAACATATGCATTCATGTGTTAACTCCATCAGACCGTATCCCTTGCAGAGGCGGATTTTGTTCAACCTGTACAGCACATTTGCTACAGTTGCTCCTGACAGTACTCAGGATTGATATCCCCACAGAGGTTTATTTCCTCATCCGTTGGTGAAAGGAAAACCTGCTTCTCCCCAGTGAGACCCCCCTGCAAGTGTTCAGCCTTGCCCGGGTCATCTTGTGGATTTCAGTATCCCGTCAGCACCCGCGTGTGTCTCTTTGTTTGGTGTCGGTAAACACCATTGTTTCGGTGTCTGTAAACATCGGGTTTTCATCCCAGTCATCAGTAAATGTCTGGTCATCATTTTTGGTGTCGGTAAACACCATTGTTTCGGTGTCTGTAAACATCGGGTATTCTCTCCAGTCATCAGTAAATGTCTGGTCATCATTATTTTGGTGTCTGTAAACATCGGGTATTCCCCCCAGTCATCAGTAAATGTCTGATCATCATTATTGTTGGTGCCGGTAAACACCATTGTTTCGGTGTCGGTAAACATCGAATCTCACCCAGTCATCAGTAAATGTCTGGTCATTTTTTTGATGTCGGTAAACATCATCTTTCGATGTCTGTAAACATCGAGTCTTTTCTGCAGTCATCGGTAAATGTTTGGTAATCCCCAGCTAGAAATCCCCATTAGAGTCATCGGTAAATGTCCTATCTGTTTTCCAGTTGCAAATATTTGTTTTTTTCTTTAGTGAAGTGTTCCCCGGTCGTCGGTAAATGTCTGGTCGTTTTTGGATGTCGGTAAACATCATCTTTCGATGTCGGTAAACGTCGAGTCTCATCCCAGTCATCAGTAAATGTCTGGTCATGCTTTGTTTCCTTGTTGATAAAATCAAGATCCCCAGAAGTCGTCGGTAAACGTCTTGTCTGATTACACCACAAAGAAAGTTTGTTCCTCCCCAAGTAGAGACGCCATCGGTAAATGGCCCCGTATGCTTCGATATCGGTAAATATTGAATGCCCAGTTTTATCCGCCATCGGTAAATGGCCCCGTTTTCTTCGATATCGGTAAATATCAGATCCCCAGTTGCAGTAGCCATCGGTAAATGGTCGAGTTGAAGTTGATATCGGTAAATGTCAAGTTTCTTTGAAGCCACCATCGGTAAATGGTTTTGCTTCCTTTTACATCAGAAGTTGTTTCCCAGCAGCCATCGGTAAATGGTCTTGCTGAAGTTGATGTCGGTAAATATCAAGTTGCCAGTTTCTAACCATCGGTAAATGGTTTCGTTTTCTGAAGTTGTCAATTGCAGGCGTCATCGGTAAATGACGTGGTTCTTCCTGTATCATATCCGGCAGAGTGCAAAATTCTACGGTTCTTTGGTATTCAACCCCTGTTTACCCTGAAAGTCTGACAGCCGTTGCTATCATCCGTTCGGGTTCCCAGCTGATTGAATAGGGGCAGCTGTAGCACCTCAAATTTGCACCTATCATTGTACATACATTTTCATATTAGGTCATAGCATATCATGGTCCATTGCATAGCATTGCATTGCCTCTTTTGCCTCAAGTGCAAGCCAATCAAGAAATTAGGTCAAACTGGTCAGGAGATCAGTCAGTCAAGCAAGCAAGCACAAATTCCATTGAGCCAAGGCCCTAGGGTTGGTCCAACATGTTCACATGACTTGGGGATCCATTTGAAGTGTTTAGGTCAAGGATTGGATGTTCAGAAGTCATCAGTCAATGCATAGTCAATCAGAAACCCTAAAAGTCAACTGTTGGTCAACTGTCCATTTAATCAGTGATTTGAGGATGGAAATTGGTTTGAGAGGTCTCATTCATGTCCATATAAGCCTCATGTATCATGCCAAACATCATCATGGAAGAATTTGAAGCCAGATCAGAAATTTCCAAAAATGGAAACTGGACCTGTAACTGAAACCTGCCCAAAATGGAAAGTCTTGATCCTCAAACTTACATCATGATACAAGCTTCAAATGAATTTTTGCCCAACATGAAAGTTGAAGATCTTGTTCTCCCATTTCCAAAAAGTCCAAGAACTCTCAATTCCCATGTGTGGTTGGCAAGTTATGATCGAATCGTTTTCAGAAATTCTTGAACTTCAAAAGGCCATATCTCTCAAACCATTTGGCCAATTTGGGTGGGGTTTTTTCCTACAAGTCACATTTGATCCCCTCTTTCCAAAAATGTAACTTTCATGTACCAAAACTTCACCAATTAAAATGGCATTTTTGGACCTACTTGAATTAATTTTAAGTAAGGTGAAAAAGTGAAGTTTTAAATTAATCATTTCCCACCATTCCTACTATCCATACATGATCTGAAAATGCATTTGAAACTTGTTGGAAGTCCTTTTTGTGCAAGTACATACAGCCATGCCCTAGTTGCTTGAAAATTGGCAAAAGTACAACTTTCAACCACTCTACTCCATACTTTCATGAACCATGCCTTGTACCACAAAACAGAGATTTTGGAGAGGATTTTCTGTCATATTGAAACCACTACTAGCTGCACAAACCAACAGAACTCACTCATGCTAAAAACTTCATTTTGGCCATTTCTCAAAATCTGTCAAAAACTCCAAAGAGACAAAACCTTGTTTTGCTGAGTGCAACATCCATTCATCATTCTGAACCTGTTCTCACCACCATCCTACAGCAGACCAACCATTGTTCTCTCATTTTTCTCAAAACCTCATCTTTTGCATTTTTCCAAGTTCTTCCAAAAACCTTCAAAGAGCACGACTTGGTTAGCATTGTTCCATCATCCAAGCAACCTTGTGACCTTGTTTTCACCATGTTTTCCCAACTGGAAGCTCCTTTTCCACTACTGTTTTAAAGAGGCATCATCAATGGCAGTCCAAGTTTGAAGCCATCTCAAGCTATCTCAAGCCAAGCCAACTTCACCATTCATCATTTGAAGCCTTCTAGCACACCTGTTTCGGCCATTGGAGACCAAACAACATCAGAAACACGACTGTTCTTCCAAATTAGTAAAAATTCGACTTTCACCATTCCAAAAACCATGATATGCTTTAGTTAGATCACACCATGCTAATCATTTTGAAATTTGAATCAATGAAAATGGTTAAGTATGCTAGAAGATATGTTAACTTGAAATCTGATGTGTGAATATGTTTAGCTTCGATTCATGATTGTTAGAGTGTTTTAAGAAAAATGGATGATGGATTCTTAATGTGTGTGGTGTGCTGGTTCTAGTGATGTGCTCGGTTCGATTTTCTGGGCGTTTTGATTTTTCACGATTTGAAGGAGATGAAGGCACTGTTACTGTGTGGAAACCCTAGTTTCAAAATCCATTTCTCAGAATTTTTTGTGTTTTTCACGTACTGCATGGCCTTTTGTTAGCGCGAGCCAATAGGAACATTTCATCTGCCGTGCCAAAACGCGGCGTTTTGTTTAGTGGGTTCTGGAATTACAAAAATGCCACAGCGTGCCCTAATTAAACCATTAATCCATGTTGTTTTGCAATTTTTATTTCATTTGATCACCAATCTTGTAAAATCCATAACTCGTCCATTTTAAATCCAAATTTCATGGGAATTTTGGCATTATCTTCATCATGATCTCTACTTTTTTATCACATTTTTCCAGAATTTTTGGATGGTTGATTTTAAATGGCCTTAGGGTTTTGTGACATGTGCTCATATTTTGTACACTTTGCCAAAACATTTGTGAAATGATGATACTTTATCCAATGGCTCCCAAATTTTTTGTGCTTAAACTAGACACACTCATGGTGATTTTGGTGTAGAGTTTGTGAATTTATCATTGCTGGTTTGTGAGTTATGATTTTTTGAATTAGGGTGTGACAATTTGTGTCACACCATTGATATCCAACTTCATGATTTTCATTACCATGCTTCTTGACCTCCAATTGATCTGATTTTTTGCATGAACCTACTCTTGTATGTCTAGTTTACATGTGAATTTTCTTGGAATTATTTGTGGCATTTCCTAATTGTTTGAGATTTTCTCCCCTGTCTAGTCAAATGTTGACTTCTTGTGACACTTGTTCCCATTTCATTGGTGAAATTCTCATACTTTATTAGATGGACTTGAAATGTTACATGAGATAACTAGACATCCTTATCTTTGCCATGGTTTTAGTCCCATTCATTTATCATACACCATCTCTGACTTATAATTTTTCTAAGTTGATGCATGTTTGGTTGACTTCTTTGAGCATGCTCAAAATTGCTTTGACTTTCGGATTTTCATTGACTGCCTTCCACTTGTCCAAATGAGATGAAATTTGATATGCTTACCATGCTGTGGGTTGTGATTGACCATGATTTATTTGGTGATTTTTGGAAATGTTTAAGATTGCTTTTGAGTTAAGTCTTGCTGTTGACTTCTATGAGCTTCTGTTTGCTATACCTTGACCTAAATTGTCCATGAAATGATGATGATGATTGATATGAATGTGAACCCAATTGATTGTGTTTCTTATTTGTTTGAACATGATTTTGGATGTTTGCCCTTTGCTGTTTTGACTTTTCCATTCTCTTTTAACCCTGGGCTTGTCCTAGTGGTCCTGTTACTCACTTTTGAACTTGTGTTTTCAGGTTGACCAACAAATGACCAATGAGACCAATTCTTTTTGATTGGGCTTGCTTAAATATCATTGTCTAACCTCTTTGTTTTGTAGGTTGCTTGGCTCACATGCCTTAAGCCTTGTGCCTTGCACATTCATTTGCTTCTGACTAACTGTTGATGTCTGTTTCTTTTGCTTTGTTTTGAAGTTGCATACTAACATCTGCTTGACTGTTTCAGGTGCTTTTAGTTGCTCAGTTCCTTGTGAACTTTTGCTTTGCTTTGCTTGTATAAGCAATTTGCATTGAGGTATAGCTTCCTAACTTCATGTAGTCTGGAAGACCTGGCCTGTTACTTGGCCAGGCAACTGTCTGAAGTCCTCCTTAAGAGGCAATGTTTGTGGATGTTTAATTTTGTCCTTGCATAGAGTCAAAGACCTCCTAAGTGAAGAGGCAATTGGCAGAACCAAGGGATAAGCAACCTATCCCCTGCTATTCAGTGTGTCTTCTGCTTTGCTCACACCACTGTGTTGATGCATTACAGATAAAAACCCAAGATCTTGTGCAATTGCACAGTTGAGTCAGTATCAAATGTGTAGAAGGGTTCCCACTTTCTGAACCCACACATTCTTGTCTTGAGCTCTCCCAGGCCAGGGATAAGAGCTGTGAAGTCTTATCTTCACTCACCTTTCATCTGCTTCACCTTAGCCCCTCAATGGCAAGGTTAAGAGCACATTCACCCAGTTCCAGAGGTTTGTTTGTTGAGGTTGATATGACCCCTCGACTAAAACCTAACCCTTGTTTGAGCCCCTTGCTTGTGTATAGTGTGTGCTATATGTGTTTGTATGTTCGACTTGCTTCCTGTGCAAGTTAGGATTGTCTGACTTGCTTCCTGTGCAAGTTAGGGTTAGTTTAGACTTGCTTCCTGTGCAAGTTAGGTTTTGTTTGACTTGCTTCCTGTGCAAGTTAAGTGTGCGTGTGTGGCTTGCTTCCTGTGCAAGTCATGTTTAGGATAGGCTTGCTTCCTGTGCAAGTTAGCTAGAAACCTTAACTTAGGGTTGATTTTGCATGACAACATCTAGGCTCGAGTCGTAGTCTCCCTAGTTGTGTCTCCCTCTGTTATCTGGTTAGGCTAGTCCTTTATCCCTCCGTAGGGGAACTACGTCGCCCTGATCCTCATACCAGATGAGGTACGTAGGCAGGAGATGAGCAGATCTCTCCGGGCGCCCGAGTCTTTGTTTTATCCTGTTGTGTGCTTGGAAGCTGATGTAAGTCCATCGAGTGGCAGTTAGGTTCCAGTGTGGGTTTGTTTGGTTCGGATGCTGATGTAAGTCCAGTGATTGGCAGTCAGGCTCCATGTTTGCCTTTTTGAGTGTGTTTTGGTTCGGATGCTGATGTAAGTCCAGTGATTGGCATTCAGGCTCCACGTTTGCCTTTGCCTGTGTTTGTTTGTGTGCGTGTTAGCTGAGCTACGAATGCTCTGATTCTTCTCTCGTCCGAGAAGATACGTATGCATAGGATGCGATATCCTAGCGAGCATGTGTCGTTTCCCCAGTCCGAACTACTTCGACTCTGATGTCTATGCCTGATAGACTAAGTAGGCCCAGGATGCGATATCCTGCCAAGTCAGTTTCAGTCTGTTTTCTTGTATCTCTTTCAGCCAGTGTGTGTGTGTATGAGCAGCGTGTTTAGCAACCATCTTCCTTCCTATTGTGCGTGGATCCCGTAGAGTACTACGGATGCGTAGGGGTGCTAATACCTTCCCTTCGCATAACCGACTCCCGAACCCATTCTCTTTGGTCGCGAGACCATGCTTTTTTCCAGGTTTACTCTGAGCGTTTCCTTTCCCTCTTTTGGGATAAATAACGCACGGTGGCGGCTCTGTTGTTCTTGTTTTCCCGCCGGTTTTTCGCGTGATGCGACACATTTTTCTTAATCATCGTGATCTAAATCAAGTTTGAAATGCATTTTCTTCCAGAAGCAAGAGTCCCCACTAAAGCCCGCCAGGCGGCATTACAGAAATCAGAGTTTTATAAATCATTTTCATGGTGCTAAAACTATTCAAGGACAATAGCGTCAGGAAATAAGAGCTTGATGCCCACAAAATGCATGAACTAATATATACATGCATTCATTTTCTTCTTGCATATCATGTACAAAACATATCATGCATAAACCTCAGCCGGATTCAACAACCTCTCAAAGAAATTTAGTGTTATCCTCAGCAGAATCAAGATTCAGGAGGTGTTCTCAAGAGTATAACAATTCTTTTCTTCATCACTATAGTACTTTCAGAATGCAATCATTGTTGGTATTGATTCTTGAGACGAGTTTCTTCCCCAGCAAGGTGATTAATTTTCTGCCGTTGGAACTATGGTGTAAACATGGGTTCTGCTTGGTTTCTCCAGTAGATATTTCCCTACAGAGTTTCCCATTTATTTTATTTTCTCCAGCAAAACTTCATGAACTCCCCAAGCGAGTTTCATACCAGCAGGATTCCTTGAGAAAGTTATCCCCAACTACATCATCTTCAACAAGTCTCTTTGAAGTAGCTTCATAAGATGGACATCTCTTCAAATCTCCCCAGTGAGTCTAATGGACATGAGTTCCATGATAAACAAGTTCTACTGACTATTTCTCAGTATATCTTCAGCGAGTCTCTTATGTGTTTATTTCCTAGAGAGTCGCTTGTATTCCCCAACAGGTTACTTCAACCAATCCCTGACAGAGTTAGTGTTCCATGTTGATCTACTCTTCGAAGGAGTATTAGATTGGACTTTCCAGTCCATTGGCTGTGAGTAATGCTAAGCCTTTTGGATAACATTAACTTTTCATCCCCAACAAATCTTAGGGATCTTCTTATTCCTTAGAGGAGTATTCTTTCAGCTAAGAGCAGTTGAATATGTAGTTATTCCCCAAAGAAAGTCCTCTATTTATTTCTCACCAGTTTGCATCAACCAAGAGCAGTTGAATGCAGTGGTTTCAGCCATGAGCAGTTGGACAACTATTTTATTTTTTTGTAGTTTGCTTCAACCAAGAGCAGTTGAATGCAGTAGTTTCAGATAAGAGCATCTGGATACTATTATATTTTTGCACATTTTTGCTTCAACCAAGAGAAGTTGAATGCATTTGTTTTAGCCAAGAGTTGATTAATATGACATCTTTAGCCAATAACAGCTAAATATGATCATTTATTCCCCCAAGAGTGTCTGCCTTCAATGAAGTACGTTTGAAGAACAGTCGAGCATTTACTTTGTAACAGATTCATCCTCAGAGATCTACCGCCAGTCAAGAGCAATTGAACATAATTCTCTCATCCCTAGTCATTTGCATATCATATGAGAAATCAAGAGCATTTCTCAATTCATTTACATTCATGATTAAGGAATCAAGAGTATTTCTTAACTCATACTCATTTGCATTCTCAATGATCAAGGAATCAAGAGTATTTCTTAATGCATCTTCATATCATTTGAGAAATCAAGAGTATTTTTCAATTCATTTACAATCATCATTAAGGAATAAAGAGTATTTCTTAATTTATCTGCATACCATTCGAGAAATCAAGAGTATTTCTCAATTCATTTACATTCATGATTAAGGAATCAAGAGTATTTCTTAATTCATCTGCATGCCATTCGAGAAATCAAGAGTATTTCTCAATTCATTTACATTCATGATTAAGGAATCAAGAGTATTTCTTAATTCATTTGCATATCATCTGAGAAATCAAGAGTATTTCTTAATTCACTTAGGTTCATGATTAAGAAATCAAGAGTATTTCTTAACTCACACCACTTCATATTTAAGAAGTCAAGAGTATTTCTTAACCTATATAGCATATGAGAAATCAAGAGCATTTCTCATACCATTTATCATCTGATGATTAAGAAATCAAGAGTATTTCTTAATTCATCTAAATTTTCATTCATCCATATGATGATTAAAAGATCGAGATTATTTCTTAATTCATTCATCTCTAAGGAGTCAAGAGTACTTCTTAGCATACATATCATTTGTCATCTCATGATTGAGAAATCAAGAGCATTTCTTAACTCATTTGCGTTCATATTTAAGGAGTCAAGAGTACTTCTTAATCTTCATTGCATTCATATCACCCGACGATTAGGAAATCAAGAGTATTTCCTAAATCTTGTTGCATTCATTCGCATTGCTTCTGCTGGTTAAGAAATCAAGAGTATTTCTTAAATCCAAGTGAATTCGGTCATAACCATAAGTATATCATTCTTCTACATAAGAGGGAAAAATTTGGGGTCTGTTTAGTATTTAAACTATATTTCACCATGATGATTTGAAGAAGAGTTCTTCATATCCTCTAGTTAAATATGTTTAAATAGGGGCATCTGTCATACCTTAAATTTTACCCTGAGTTTTTCACTCGCATCAGCATAGCATAAATCAATCCATTTTGTCGTGTATTTCATCAGTTAAAAGCATTCATCAGGATTTAGGTGAAAACTCAGGAGTTCTGGTATTTTATCTAATCTTGATGACATTCATTCATTCATCTGTTGATTGAGAGGTCGAAAGATTTGATTTCTCAAATCTCAGTGCATCATTCATTTAGTTGCATCTTGTTTCAGAGGTTCAGATGGTGATAATCAAGAGTATTATCGTCATCAGAATCTTTGTAGAGTTTCGTTTGTGTTTAAGAATCAGAAGCAAACGGTCTAGAAGGGATTCATTTGAATCTGATTGTTTGTTCACGTATATTCAATCATCATTTCAGTTCATTTACAAGACGTTTGCATTGTGTACTCATCATAGCATTCATTTTATCCTATGTAACACTTAAAATATCACTCATAATAATTTTTCGTATCTACAGACATACCGGTCGAATCGTTTCTCAACTTAAAATATCACTCAAATTAGCGGACGAAAAATCTCAAAATTGAACTTGCAGACGCCAGTTTTGTTAATCTATTTTCCACGTAGTTTAACCTGGTGTGCTCATTTAAATTTTTCAGTCGGATTTTTTCTTTTGTCAGCCTGAGCCTTTTCAGGCCATTTTTTATTTCAAAATTGTACCGAAACATGTATGTTTTTGAGAAGTTTATTTTGCGCTGAAATTTTTAGTATGTTCAGTTAATTTTTTCGAGCATTTTTGCTCCTGATATTTATTTAATTTATGTACGATTATCTTCGTTCTTTTGCGAAAATAATCGAGAGATTTATTTATAATTATCAATATTTTCGTTTCATTTTTAATTTGTGTTTGTTTATTTTTAATTTTAGTAAAGACATAATAGTTAATTTGTTATTAAATTAAATTAGAGGATCAATCAACTTGTGGCACTTGTTTTTACTTATTTGCAAAATTAAGTAAAATATGAACCAATTGGGGGAGCACACTTGGCATGGGTTTGTGATATTTTTCCCCTTCTCTTTCCAAAACAAGATATTTTCTGTATTCTTCTTCTTCTTTTTTAAACCACATACAAATGTTTCACGTGGACACACAAGAAACACATATTTTGTCCTTATTTCTTTTCCTTTTTGTTTGAAACCAAACATCATATATTAATACCTGCATTCTTTCCATCACCAACAGAGACTACCATCTCAACCTCCGTGTGCAACACATCATCACCATCCCTTAGATCACCACCATTTACTCTATCTCTACACCATAACACATTGGTTTCTCATTTCAAATAAAATACAGACCATCACACAAACCATAAATATCTCACTTTCTTCATGTAGTTACCGCACAACACCATCGTCATCTCCACTGTAACATCGACAAAAACCACTCCACATCGCCGTTTCATCACCACCGTAAACCGTACACACGCACTCCACATGAGCCATACCTAAAGTCTCCGAGAAAGAGGGAAAACTCAGCATGAACAATAACACATATCGAAACCATACTCACTGCTTACTGTCGCACTAACTCACACCTGTTCCACCATTGTCATCACCGAAGGTTTCTTTTCGCATCTTTCCATTTTCTATTTCCATATCATGACTCAACCTTGTTGTTTTGTTTTGTTTTAAAAAAAAGAATGGAAAATGATTTGTGATTGTTTCTTCATGTTTGATTAATGCAGAACCGAGTGAAAGAAAGAAGAAGAACTCCTATTTTGTGTATCTGTTGAAACACCCTTGTGTTTTACTATTTCCAAGAAGAAAAGTTTATCGTTGAAAAGTCCACACAAATCTAATTTATATTTATCTCAATTTTGAATTTTAATATTATGCTGTTACCTAATTATACATTAGGACAATTCTATTATTATTAAGTTTAATTTTTACGGTAATGGATTTTAAAGTTATGTAATTGAACGTTTATGTCTGTACTTTGAATTATTTTTTTATAATAGTAGTTAAATTAGTATTAACTTCTATTATATATGATAAAAATAAATTTTTATTTTAGTTTAAAATATACCATGCACATTTTTATTTTTATTCATTTTTCTTATTTATGTATATAATTCATTTATTTATTTATCATGTATTAGAATTTATCTTGTTTTAAGGTACTAGAAATATAGTTAAACAAATAGGTTCATAACATTTGACTTGGTTGAATTATTCAAATCTCATTTTCTCAATAATTAATCGAATCAAGTTGGTTCTCTTATAGAAGGAAAAAGACTGATTGGGTTTAGACATTCCTCAGTCTTCGATTATTTGAACACTGCTGTAGAGCTCCCTATTTGAATAATCGTCTTAAATTTTTAAAACATATTCAAAACAAATCAAACCTATATTTTCTTGCCCCCGCCACATCCAAACTATTTTTATAAATCAACTTCAGACGCTTGATCCAACGTCAAGTCGTCCCCCTGTTTTAAAAGCTTTTTACAATAAAAATGGAAGAAACTGATTAAGTTTAGACTTTCTCTGTTTCGAATGTTAGGATACTGCTGTAGAGCTCAATGTTCAAACATTCGTCTTCCATATTAACATACAGTAATTACCAGAATTAGGTCATTTCTCTTATAGAAGAAAAAGATTGATTGTGTATCGACCTTCTCTTTCCCGATTATTTGGACACTGCTGTAGAGCTCTCTGTCTGATTAATCGTCTTACGTTAATGAACTTTGACCTAATTTGTCACACATTTTCATAATAAACTTTTGGATGAAAAGAGAGTGATTGAGCTTAGGCCTCTTCCTTTTTGGGCATTCGAGTACTACACTAGAGCTCCCTGCTTGGATGCCTGTCTCCGCTTAAAATAAATTCAAACTCATCAAACTTGTTTTTCGCCCTCGTGCGACCCCGAAAACATTTTCAAAAAAGAGTATGCAACATCCATTTTGATGCGAAACAAACAAAGACTTCAGCCTCCAAGAGTGAGCAGTAAGTAAAGGTTTAATCGCTTAAATGAGATCCAAGCATCATTCTCTTTAAAAGCAATCCACCCAGTAGTTCTCTTTGGGTAGAACTACGTATGCCTTGAGTTCTTCATAGCACCTGAAGATACGTAGAAACAGGATTGTGAAATCTTGTCAGGCACATTAATATTAAAAAACCCTAAGTCTTTCCTTTCATTCTTTCTTTCTTTCTCTTTCCTCACTCGATAAATAGAAGTTCACAAACGATATCAAGCTAACACTCTAACACAAAACTAACTAGATAGGTCCCATCGAGTACGATTTGCATAACCGACTCCCAAACCCGATTTGGTTGCAACGACTATTTCTTTTAGTTTTTCGTGGGTTTTATCGATATTTTCCCTTTCCTCCTTTGGGAATAAATAAAGTTTGGTGGTGACTCTGTTTTGTTTATATTTTGAGTGTTTGTTACACTCAGGTATTTTTTGCGCCGCGACAGATACAAACTTCATTACCTTTAGATTCTAAACCAAAATGATGCTTAAAATCATCTAGAGTAAACTTAATAACCTTTCATAGCAAGCTCTTGGGGATTATTTTAAACCATTCAATGCCTTCTTTAATTTGTACACACGATTTGGGAATGTAGGATCAATAAATCCTTTTGGTTGTTCAACATACACATCTTAATTTAAATATTCATTTAGGAAGGCACTTTTAACATCCATTTTGAACAATTTGAACTTTAAAAGACATGCCATTCCAAGTAATAATCTGATAGACTCCAAGCGAGCAACTGGAGCAAAGGTTTCATCAAAGTTTACTCCTTCCATTTGGGTGTATCCTTGAGCAACAAGCCTGGCTTTGTTTCTGGTGACAACCCCTTGTTCATCAGACTTGTTCTTGTATAGCCATCTAGTGCCAAAAACATTTATTCCTACAGGTCTTGGAACCAAATCCCACACCTCATTTCTTGTGAATTTACCATGTTCATTTTGAATATCATTAATCCAAAACTCATCAGTCAAAGCTTCCTTGATATTCTTGGGTTCAAATTTAGAGACAAAACATGCATTTGCCACAACTTCCCTTGATCTGGTGATAATTCCTTCATTTGGATTTCCTATAATAAGCTCCTTAGGGTGATCTTTCCGAATTCTGATGGAGGGCCCTTTGTTAGTTGAATCATTCTTTGTAGGTTCAATATTAGTATTTGTGTCTGCAACATCTTCTGGGACATCATTCATTGATGTTTCAACATTATCTGTGACATCCGCTTCATTAGTGGAGTCCTCCACTACAATGTTTATGGATTCCATAGTTACCTTGGTTATAGATTTGAAGAGTCTGTATGCTTTGTTGTTTGTAGAGTACACTAGAAAAATTCCCTCATCACTTTTATGGTCCATCTTTCTCCTCTGCTCACGATCTGCTAGAATATAACATTTACTTCCAAAGACATAGAAGCATTTTGTTAGAACAAGGTTTTGATTCTGCAATGTATCTCTAAGTTTTTATGATAACAAATAATGAAACAATTTGGTACCCTAATAATTTTCTTAAGTGTGCATGATTCTAAGTTGAAATGAGTCTGATAAGTCATCTTCTGATTCCTAAGAAACTAATATTTGGCAGTTGAAGTAGTCTAGAAGCGCTGACCTAGCACAAAGAGAAATCACATATGACTATGAACATAATGCACCTGAGGAGCAATCACCTGAAGAATATAACTCTGAAGTTCAAGCTATGATGATCTGATTCTTATAACTCTAGTTAAAGATTCTATAAAGGGATCTCTGAAGACTCTAACTCCGAAAACTCTGATCATGCTCACCTCACTCTGACACATGCTCAGAAACACACCATCAGATGTCACCTAGTCAAAAAATTAAGCTGAAAGTAATTCCAATTGTAGTACAATCCTTTTAAGAAAAAAAATTACTATGCTCATAGTCTGCTATGGAAAGGACAAGGAATTTACTACATTGTCTCCCACAACTGGCACTAAATCTTTATTGATTTCCCCCAACGATATTATCTCAAGTGCTATATAAGGGCCTCTTCACAACTTGCCAATACAACAACTTTGATACAACAACTTTATCGTACAACTTTTCACCATTCTTACAAACAAAAAATCACGCTCTACATACTCTGATTATTTCTTCACCACGGTTGTTGTAAGAAAAAGATTCCATACAAGAGTTGATGCTCAATATTGTGTGTTTATCTTTCATTGTTCTTAAGTTGTGTCTATACGGCTTATCTAGAAGCATCTAGAGAAACACTTTGTAATCCTTGTAATTATTTTTGATTCCTCAAGCGACTTGTTTAAGTCAGTATACTTGAGAAGGCTAAGAGGTTGTTGAATCCTAATACGAACTTTGTAATCTGTTGAGAATAGTGGATTAAGTCATTGTGGAAGGCGAAATCACATTGGCCGGGTGGACTGGAGTAACTTTGATTTTCAAGCAAACCAGGATAAATCATTTGTGTTGTTATTATTTCTTCTTTGTGTGTGTTGTTACGAAAAATTTTTAATTCCTGTGAAAATAATTCACCCCGCCCTTTCTTGTTTTTCTCTACCTTTAATTGGTATCAAGCCCCGACTCTGTTATTGATTTTTGAATCAAACACTTAGCCGTGTAGAGAGGCCCAGGGTGAGAAAAACTTCATGGCCAACATAAATGAAAGAGATAGCTACAACACAAAACCTCCAGTTTTTGAAGGAGAAAAATTTGACTACTGGAAGGACAGAATCGAGAGTTTTTTCCTAGGCTACAATGTTGATCTCTAGGATATGGTTACAAATGGTTATGAGCTACCCATCTCTGCAATTGGTATTCCTATTCCAAGTAGCAGAATGAGCGACGATCAAAAGCGTGATTTCAGGAATTACCATAAATCTAGAACCATTATGTTAAACGCTATTTCCTACAATGAGTATAAAAATATAACCAACAGGGAAACGACCAAAGATATTTTTGACTCCTTGAAAATGACGCACGAAGGCAACAACCAAGTTAAAGAGACTAAGGCTCTGGCCTTAATACAAAAGTATGAAGCCTTTAGAATGGAGGATGATGAAGTTTTTGAAGTGATGTTCTCAAGGTTCCAAACCTTGGTTGCAGGACTCAAGGTTATGGACAAAGGATATACTACATCAGATCATATCAAGAAGATAATCAGAAGTCTTCCCAAGAAGTGGAGACCCATTGTTACTACTCTGAAGTTGTCCAAGGACCTAAACAACATAAGTCTTGAAGAACTTATCAGCTCTCTCAGAAGTCATGAAATAGAGCTTGAAGAAGATGAACCTCAGAAGAAGAGAAAATTTGTTGCTCTAAAGTCAAGACCAGAAAGAAGAAAGCCAGAAAGGAACAAAGCCTTTCAAGCTGAAGAGGAAAAAGTTGACGTCTTTGATAATGAAGATTCTGATGATGAAGAAGAATTATCTCTTCTTTCTAGAAGAATAAAACAACTATGGAGAAAGAGACAAAACAACTTCAGAAGGCCTAGAAAGAAGGGAGACCGTCCAAATTCAACCTCCAGAGGCAGACCCAACAAGGAAGTAACGTGTTATGAATGCAAATAACCTGGAGACTACAAAAATGATTGTCCAAAGATAAATAAGGATAGCTCCAGAAAAGAAAGGTTCAAGAAGAACTCATTCAAATCAAACAAGAAAAAACTCATGGTAATATGGGACGACTCTGAATCTGAAGCTCCAGAATCTGATTTTGAAGAGGAGCAAGCAAACGTAACATTCATGGCCACTACCTCTAGAAGTTCATCTGAAACAGAGTCTGACTCTAAAGAGGTATTTTCTGACTTTTCTCGTTCTGATCTTGAATCCTGTTTGTCAGAATCTCTGAGCTTGTATCAGAAGCTTCGATAGAAATTCAAGAACCCGAAAAAGGTTCATGAAGAGACTATTGAAGAGTGTGACAAGCTTGAGAAGGAAGTTTTTGAACTCAAAGAAAATAATTTTATTCTTGAAAGAGAAAAATATTTTTCAACTAAGAAATGTTCAAAACTTGAGGAAACTCTTTCTAAAGCTCCACCTACTTCTGACACTATCATATACAAATATGATAAAGCCTTTCATAAATTTCGGAACAACAACCTAGATAGAAGAAGAATGACTTCTATGATATATGGTGTAAGTCATAATATAAAAAGAGGAATTGGTTATGACTCTGATTACGATGATCAGAAACCTTTTATAGAAAACAAACTAAAATCTCCTTTTTCTTACCATTATACACCAGCACAGACACAAAAGTTCAGTAACACTAGAAAAACCAAAGTTTTCAGAAACTCTGGGAAAAATAATCCTAAAGGACCAAAAAGATTCCGGGTGCCAAAAGATAAAATAGTGTACATTGCAGATATCCTATGCAGCAGAGTTAAAACACCAGTCATGGTACCTGGACTCTGGATGCTCGCGACACATGACGGGAAGAAAGCATATGTTCCAAGACCTAAAACTTAAAGATGTTGGTTTCGTAGGCTTTGGAGGAAATCAGAAAGGAAGAATCAGAGGATCTGGAACAGTTGGTAACAGATCTCTTCCTTATATTTCTGATGTTCTTAATGTTGAGGGATTAATGCATAATTTGTTATCCATAAGTCAATTAAGTGATAACTGTTATGATATTATCTTTAATCAAAATCGTGCAAGGCTGTCAATCAGATAAATGACGCAGTCCTTTTCACTGGAAAGAGGAAGAACAATATTTATAAAATAAAACTTTCAAATTTGAAAAGTTAAAACGTGAAATGCTTAATGTATGTTAGTGAAGAGCAATGGGTGTGGCATAGGCGCTTGGGTCACATTAGCTTGAGGAGGATTTCTCAGCTAAATAAACTTGAGTTAGTCAGAAGCTTGCCCAAGCTGAAGTTTTCTTCAGATTCTCTTTGTGAAGCATGCCAGAAAGGGAAATTTTCTAAAACTACTTTCAAAACCAAAAATGTTGTTTCCACCTCCAGGCCTCTGGAACTTCTACACGTTGATCTCTTTGGACCTGTTAAGACATCGTCAGTCAATGGTAAGAAGTATGAAACTCAGCAAATATGTGGCTGAAGCAAAAAACTCAAATGAAAACACTGACTCCTCCCTTCTTCTGGTCAGCATCTTCAAGCTTCTTCTTTGCTTCTCCCAGTAAGAAACTCAAATGAAAACCATTGACTCCTCCCTTCTGACACATATTAGCCTTGAAGACTGATTTCCCCAAATATGTGGTCGAAGCAACCATGCTGAGATCGGGCAGAAACTCAGAACTGTAGAACAACAACTGTGACTTGATAAGGACTCTGAGAAAACTGGCAATCTCCTCCAAAGTAGGGACCAAATATAATCCGGGAATGTGAAACACCTCAATGGAGGGTCATAGAACTGCAGCAGTGTGAAAAGAGCATCATGTTGATCCTTGGAGAGAATCGTGACGAAACATAGAATCAACCCATACTCCTTCCGGAATCCTTCTAGAGAATCATGATCCATTAACTTCATCAGCTGTTGAATAGGCTCCAAACAAACCACATGAAACTTGTAGGCGACATGTCTCTTTCTGCTAATATCCATCTCAGGAGAACCAGAAACCCGACCGGAATCAAGAAGAAGATGTAACCCCTAGATATAGATAAACATGTATTAAATGATATGAATGCAAAATGATGTGATGCAATGTAGTGACATGGAAATCAGGACTGCTGTATCTGCTTGACAACTGTCAGTTTGCAATGTCTGAAGAAAAACCCACTGAGGAATATAATACGAGATCAAAACTCTGCTCCCAAAAACCGGATTGGTTGAAGGTTAGGTTTCCTGAATTTAGCCCGCCCCTCTCTGGTAGTTTCTAAGAACAGAAGTTCGTCAGCTTCAGTCCTTCAGTCGAGAATAATACGTTTACCACTGAAGGTTTGGCATTATTACGGGATAAAAGACCTCTACTAACTCCCCTCAACAGGATATCCTAAAGCAAGTTCCCAGTCTCGGGGTCCCCGGATTGAGCAGCGAGAATGCGCCCACCAGAGCTAACATAAACGCGTCCCAGAGGAGAGGCCTCGACTGAGTTCTCGGGAAATGGTCATCAGAGTCGACGATTTCTAAAGGAACATCTGTCGTTATGGAACACCCATAGGACAGAATATATCCAACAGAACCTCGTCTGGAATGTGGGTCTCATGAACGACTTAACGTAGCAACATGCCACGCAAGCCTCATGACTATCCACTCTAAAACTTGTGTGTACGCTCAAGCCTGGGTAGTGGGCTTATCTCTCATAGAACATCCCACCCCAACAAATAACCAACCCATAGAAACCACAGATACAGCAGACATATGTACATGAATGCAATAAGGTAAAGCAGGTAAATAAATAACTGTACAAAAGAATAAACACCCAACAAACAAGAAACCTACAAAATCTAGGAGGGACTCGCTTAGGGAAACCGGGTCCCCAGCAGAGTCGCCAGCTGTCGTAGCCTAAAAAATATATAGTATGCGAAAAAC
>NW_026113212.1:0-34846 GCF_024323335.1 Lathyrus oleraceus | reverse complement strand
ACACAAGCAACCTAAACTATCCTAGAGAGCGCTAGGAGAGACTCGCTTAGGGAAGATGGACCAGCAATAGGTCAACTTCTACAGTCGCCAGCAGAGCCGCCAGCTGTCGCATCCGCGAAAATAACGCGGCGGGCTAAAACAAAACAAACAGAGCCGCCACCGTGCATTGTTATTCCAAAAGAGGTGAAATGAAACGCTCTCGAAGTAAACCTGGAAAAGACATTGTCTCGCGACCAAAGAGAGATGGGATCGGGAGTCGGTTATGCGAAGGGAAGGTATTAGCAACCCCTACGCATTCGTCGTACTCGACGGGATCCACGCTCAAAAGGAAAGAAGAAGGTTTCTAAAACTGCTCACAAACCCACACACACACACTAGAAACAACACAGGTGGATAGAGGGAAAGGGCTCTCTAGATAATCGCATCCTATGCCTACGTTATCTCATCTGGAATGAGAATCAGAGCTACCGTAGTTCGGCTCACGCACGCCGAAACAAAACGCACACAAAAAGGCAAACATGGTAAACCAAATGCCAATCGCTGACTTACATCAGACTCCGAACCAACAAACACACACTGGAACTATGAGTATTCTCCTTAAGATGACAAAATGTCTTTCCCATTAAAAATGAATCAAAACACATCTTTGTTATATTTACCATGAACTATGAGGTTTGATCATCCATTGCACTTTTTTGATACGTAGGCATGAGATTTCAAAAGGTTTTTGGCAAACAAAATTATAAAAAAAACATTTATTTTCCCATCTCTCCAATCTTGTGCAAACAATACCCATTTTTCAAACCAAAAGGCAAATTTTCAAATAGTTTCTCATGGAGTACGATGGATGTTTAGGGTACTAATATCTTCCCTTTGCATAACTAACCCCAAGACCCTTATCTCTTTTATTAGTTTTGTTTTAAAACTTCTTCGGGTTTTGTTCCTACCTTTTCCCTTTTCCTTTGGAAACAATAAACGCGGTGGCGACTCTTGCTTTGCGAGTTAAGTTAATCGATAGCTTAATCTCAAAATTTTTACCGCTACAAAATGTGTTTTGATTCAAATACATTTGAATTGGGTCTGAATTCGTGTGAATTAATATGGAGAATTTGAGATCCCGATCGTATGATAATTTGGTGCCAAACTCGTGATTTTGGAGCTTCTCAAGTCGTTTCAAGTTATCTCGGATGGGTTTAGTCATGGGTAATTGGTTTGAACCGTGAGAAGTGGTCCCAAGTTGATTTTTTTCATGATTTAACATTATAGGTCATGGACCAAAACAGAATTTAGGTCACCATGTTCAAGTTTAACCTAAATCCAATCTACTTGTACGTTTTCTGATTTTCTTTGAGCCAAGTGATCAATTCATGAAGTAGAATAAGATGAAAAAAGAATCAATCCAAAAGGATCTTTGAGATGAAAGTTGTAGGCTTATGAAGTGGAAGTCATGACCTGAAAATTAGGTTGGGAATTCGCCAAGCACTTTGTAGCATGGTTAGTTAATTTGAGGTCCAATGTTCATGATGCCATAACTTTGATTCCCTCGTGCATTTTGAGCCAAACTTGGGCAAAATGATCTTTGAAATAAGTTCTTGATTTTGAAATGGCAAGGGTGGAAATAGGGGTCATGACAAGGTTTTGGCCCATTTTGGCAATTGGGTTGTTTGCACAAATGCAGTCCTTAATGAATGAATTTATGTTTGACCCTTGAGTTAAAGTTGTAGGGGATCCCTAAATGCATATTTGGATTAAAAATCTTGTCATTTAGATAAAAAATGAAAGAGTTATGAGGTTCGGACCAAAGGCATGTCATACTTGCAAGCTAGGTCAAACCAACTTGTATCCCTTTGTACAGTTTTGATGTTTTCATGCATTTAATCCATGATGATGATGTAATAAGAATAAAGCAAAAACAAACAATCACACAATTAGCACACACTATATACAAACAAAGTGGGGCTCACACAAGGGTTAGGCTGTGAAACACAAGCCAACTGTAATCGGGTGATGTTAGCTCTTAACCCTAACATTGAGAGTTAGGGTGAAGCAGATGAAATGGGAAGTGAGGGGTGTGCCTCACAGCTCTTATCCCTGCCAGGGAGAGCTTCAGACAAATGAAAGTGTGGGTTCAGAAAGTGGGAACCCTTCTACACTTATGACTGACTCAACAGAGATCTTGGGTTAATATCCACAATGCATCAACATGTAATGTGAGCAAAGGGATGAACACAGACTAACAGGAGATGGGTTACACATCTCTTTTATCTGTCAATTGCCTTATCAAAGGCCTTTTTCTGGTTGACACAAACATAAACAAACACAAGCATTGCCTCTTAAGGAGGGCTTCAGACAGGTGCCTGACAAGTAACAGGCCAGGTCTTCCAGACTACATGAAGTCTGTGGGTTATACCTCAATTGGTTAAGCAACCAAGCAACAGCCAAAGCAAGTTCAAAGAACTTTAGCAACTAATGTACCTGAAAACAATCTAACTCAGTCAGTTTACAACTCAAAAAGTCAAACAGACAAACTAATGGTCAACAGTTAACTGTACAAAGTCAAACAGCCAATGCATCAAGGCAAAGCACAAGCTCAACTCAAAGGAGCTAATCCACCTACAAAACAACTCAATGTTATCTAATCATCAACCAATAAGCCAACTCAAGCCAGTGAATCAATTCCTCAAGGCCATATGCTTCTTGTCCTGAAACACAACTCAACATAAGCACTAACCACTAGGACAAGGCCTAGGGTCAAAGAGGGAGAAATAATTCAAAACAGAACATGAAAATTGGCATGAATCAAGCTTAATCCAATTAGAACATCATCCAAAAAGCCTCATGTCCATATCATCAACCAATTTCATTTCACCAGCATATAAGGCAAAGCATGCAAGTTCAAAGCTCATTGAAGCAAACAGAATGAACCAATCCACATCAACTCAAGCATAACTCAATAAATCCCAAGAAAAATCATGGCTAAACAGCATACATCACATGATCAAGACACCAAAAATCAAGGCATTTGGACAAGTGGAGGTATGGCAATTAAATTCTCTAAGGCAAGGTAAGGCAAAACAAGCTCAAATGAGGCACAAATAGATGCATCAACTTCACACAAGCCTAAACAGAATTGACACATGATAAATGTCTCAAACCAAAGCCACAATAAACTTCAAAGTATCTAGGATCAATGTGCAAAATTTCAAGTTCATATGACAAACATCCAGCATTTCACAAATCATCTAAGTTCATGACTATCAAAAAGTCCACAAATGACTAATCAGCAAAGAAATACCAAAAAATTAAAAATGCATCCAAACATTCTACAAACATTCACAAGCAATCCTAACATCCAGAAGTATCATCATGCAAAAATTCACATCATTTGGCATTGAATTGGCATGGCAAATAAAATCAACAAGTCAAGCAAGCAAAGGTGTGACACACATTGTCACACCTACATTAATCATGTCATATCTCAACAACCAGAAATAGGAAAAATGCAAACTCTATACCAAAATGACCATTAGGATGTCTATTTTAAGCATGCCAAATTTCACAATTATAGGATCAAAACTCATCATTTCATGAAGGATATGGCATGGAAGGTCAAGAAAATACACACATGAACAATCCCTAAGCCAAAACAAAATTCATGCGTGCACAATTTCTGGAAAAATATTCATAAAATACTAGACATCATGAGGATCATCATGCAAAAAATCCCAGGCAATTTGGATCAATATCCAATGAGTTATGGTTTTTGGAATGAAGGGAAAAATAAAAAAACATGGAAAAGCTTGTACATGAATAGCATGGTGCAAATGAATTAAAATGCAAAGGCAAATGTGGAATGTCCCTCAGCTGGAATCGAAGGGAGTATATATTTGAACTAGCGCGCGCTACAGTGTGAAACTCACCGTTTCACTTAAAGCACCAGGACACGTGGTCCAATGCATGGCGAAAAAAACACATAAGCGCATGCAGAACAAGGCTATGAAGATCAAACAATTTCTGGAATTGAAAACCCTAGGTGTTCATCCATGTTCTTCGCAAATTTCCAGGTCAAGAACAAATGTCACAGAAAATCAAAATCAATACACCAATAGATAGATCTCTCATCATGCAACACGAATCTAAACTTGATTTAACCTAATTCTCATTACTATGCATGGATCGAGCAAAGTAAGTTTTGTCCATCAAACATTAAATCACAATAACTTTCTTGTTTCTTGATGAAATTTAATGCCACAAAGCTCAGTATTCTCTACATTCAAAGATCTACCACATGCATATCCTAATTTCATGAATTGTAAGATTCGAATCCTGACCTTAAGTGAAGTGCAGAAATGGATTCGTGACTTTCAAGCCTTGTAATGTCCAAACAGGTGTTCTTCAACTCTTGGATGAATGAATGGATGAAGATTTGAGTGTTAATCTTGCACGATTCTTGCAGAAAATCCAACTGCCATGGATGATGCAACTTGCAACAGTCTTTGAATCAGCTTGCAAATCACTGGATCTTGCTTCCAATAGCCTTAATTATGCATATGGATGAAGGATTGATCAAGAACTAAGCAATGTTTATGAAGAATTTTGAAGAAAAGTTGAGAGAAAGTTTGAAGAGATTTTGGAAACTAGATCTAGATCTGAGAATTATGCAATGTTAATCCCAAAAACAGTTATGATTATGTTTATATATGGAGTGCTAATGAAGTTGTTAATCCCAATTAGCCAAAATGCAAATGATTAGTGAAATGCAAGTGTTATGCAAATTTTTTCAATTCACCCTATATGCATGAAAGCAATGGAACAGTGCAAGTTTTCTGAGCCAAATCCACTTGAAATGATGTTTCTAAACCAAGGCAAGTGATACCATGTAAAAACAATGCCTATTTTTCAAATTGCCATTTTCCCTCCAAAATTCAAATGGAAATTCAAATATTTTTGTGATCAAATGCATGGCTTATGATGTATAATTTGGATAGCTCATGTCAAAACAAGAATGTGGCAAAAAATCCCACTCCATTTGGCCTTATGGTTCAAAAGTTATGCACTTGTGAAGTTCAAATTTGCTTGACCAAGATTTGACCATATCTTCTCAACCATACATGAGAAATTCATGTTCTTGGACTTTTTGGAAATGGGAGAACAAGATCTACAACTTTCATGTTGGACAAAATTTCATTTGAAGCTTTATTGGTGATGTAATCTTGAGGAGAAAACCTTTCCATTTTTGGCAATTTAGAATTACAAGTCACTTTCTATTTTTGGAAAGTTTTGTCCTGACTTTATTTTCTTCAATGTTGATGTTTGAAATGTCAAATGAAACTTGTTTGGACATGAATGAAGTGTCTCTAACCCTCTCCCACCTCCAAATCCAACAGTTGACTTGTGGTTGACTTTTGTGGACTGATAGATTGCTTGGTTATGCACAGATGAATTTGAGCCTCAATCTCCTGATGAAATGGCTCCACAATGAAACCCTAGCTTCCACAAGCTCAATAAGACCATATGATGATCCCCATCTCCATGAAAACCTCATCTCCTTGACAAGCCCTGATTGGCACAATATAACTGATTAGGGTTGACCAGAGGTCAAAACCCTAATCCCAAGGAACTGATCAGGCACAATGAACCTCTTGGTGATGATAAGACCATGATGATGGTGATGTACCACCTCAACCAAGATAATACCCAATCTCCTTGAGGAACCAAGAAACCCTAATTGAAGCACAATCCTCAGATGATTAGTGATCAATTCATGAGACCCTCAAACTTGAATCTTTTAACCTCTTTATCTTCTGAGAAAGACTTAGGAGGATGACTTGCTCAATGTTTCCACATGATATGCAATATGCAATGACTAATGCCCTAAAGATGAAATGCAATATGCTAGTCCCAAGAGAGGAGGGCAAATTTTGAGGTGTTACAGCTTTTAGAAATTTAATAAGTAGAAAATAAAGAAGACCTTATTTGGAGTTCATATGATCACCCATCTGCTTTGAAATGTAAGAAAAGTCTAAGTACACAAGCTTGTTCCAAGAGGTATGACCAAAAAGTCAACCATTTTAAGTCAAAGTTCCAAGGATCATAACTCCTTCAATTCTCAACATTTTTTAATGCCTTATTTTGAATATGAGTCTTATAAATATCCTCTACAACTTCTCTTTACATGACAAGATCTAATTATGCTTGGAGGATATTCAAAAGTTTGGAGACATTATAGGTCATTTGTGGACTTAGTGAAATTTGACCTATTTTCATGTGACTTTTCCCCAACTTTCAAAGATCATAACTTCTTCAATTTCTGAAATATTAGGATGATTGGTTTTGTAAAATGTCATTTGTGATACCCTCTACAAGTGTTCTTCAAGGATCAAGGTCAGAATATGCTTGGAAGGCCATGGAATTCATTGAAACATTACATGTCATTTTCAGCCATGAAGCACTCAAATTTTTCTAAGTTATATGATCAGTTTTTCATGCCAACTTCAACATGACATAACTTTGTGCTCAAGCATACAAATGAAACCTTTATTGGAATTTGTAATGTTTTCCATGATGTTAGCACATTGCAAAAAGAATGATATCAAAAAGCCTCCTGAGTAGGGTGCCCCATTAGGTTGAACATGGTGACTTGGAATTGAAGAAATTGCCATTGCCCGAGTTTTGAACTTCACTAATCTTAATACTAAGCCAAATTAGCATGTTTTTTGGACCTAAACATGTTTAAACAAGTCTCCAGAAGTTAATTGAACCTTAAAATGCAACATTT
This sequence comes from Lathyrus oleraceus, assembly GCF_024323335.1. Lineage (NCBI taxonomy): Eukaryota > Viridiplantae > Streptophyta > Magnoliopsida > Fabales > Fabaceae > Lathyrus > Lathyrus oleraceus. The sequence goes on along the minus strand of NW_026113212.1, from coordinate 28,068 downwards.
GGCCGAGTCTTGATGAGTTTCAAGTCACACTTTTCATTTTGCACGAATTCTGCATCATTTCACACGTATTTGGATCCAATCACATTTCCTATAAATAAAGTAAACTATTGCATTCATTTCCAATCTTTGGAGAGCCAAGATATCCCTGCTGCAACTTGAATGTTTTATAGAAAATCCAACTATCGTGTTTTGAGTTTCAGGTTATTTCAATCCAATTTCTTGATTCTGTTAGCACCTTCGGCATCCTCTAAAACTTTTGCAACAATTCCCAAGCTCTAATACCTTCTGAAGTGGTCTAACCAGATCGAGCATGATTAACTTCTGATCATCATCTGTACAAAGTGGTTCTGAGCATCATTTGGACTCAAACAAGTTACCACAATATAGTCCTTCACTCTCTAATGTTTTCCCCTAACTTATCTGGTGTTGATTGATCGTGTTCATCATTTAATTTAATTTTTAGTGGCTTGCTTATTTCTGAAACTTCTCTGAAATTCCATTTGCTCAGTTTATATAAATGAATTTGGAGCTTGAGGTTGAATTCGGGATGAGAAGAGGATCACAATGGTGGTAGTCTCGTGTTCTGAATTTACCAAATAATGAAACTCCAGTGAGAGCTCACCTGAGAAGATGGTCAGAGTTTTCTCAGGTTGTCTGAGTTTGGTCATACATTTTGGAGGAACAAAATATTCTGATTGGTTAGATTTAAACTAGATCTTGTGTTTGGCTTGCAGCGCGTTCCAGCGTGTTCTCTAACATATGGAGTGTTGGATCTGCCACGTCAATTAATGAGGCGTGATACAACGCTCCGTGTTTTTTCTGATTTTAATTATTTTTCTTTTATTATTTTTAATTGCTTTTTTATTTCAAAATTCATAGTAATTTCATTTTTTATCCAAAAAATCTCAAAATACTTTCTAAAATTCTTTTTTATTTTTCTTCATCTGATTTTTATTTTTTCACATTTTATTTCATGGATTTTCTATTTTTCATGAATTTTCTCCTTTCTCCTTTGTTTTAATTGGTTAAAAAATATATTTCTTCATTTTTAAGTTCCGGAAATATTATTATATGCTTCTTAATTTATTTTCATCCTTCCATAATTTTCTTGGCCATTTATTTGGTGTTTTGAAGGACTTTATGAAATTTCCATTTTATTTCTATTTTAAAATTCATTTAGAAATACTTTTGGAGCATTTTTATTTCATTTTATTGAATTTTATATTTGTGTGACCCTTGTGAACTTCTGTTGACCTTGGATCATGATGTTTTAGACTTCAAGTCTCATCAAATTCAATGGATCTTGGGCGTTGGTGGGGTGAAAACCCTAATCCACCAAAATGGATGATTAATTTTGATGATGACTTGATCAAACTTTTGGTTCAATTTGGGTGTGACTTCTCTTACTTTTTTCTTCTTCATCTCCTTATTTCCCTTTGATCAATTGGATGTCTTATGTCCATCTTATTCGTGATGTATGGATTGGTACTTGATGAACTTTCACCATTTTAAATCTACCTCCTAGTTGATAATGGATCATTTAAGGTACTTTGAATTGATGCATAAGTTTTTCCTAAGTTCCATGAAGTGTGGATTGAAGTGATCGACCATCCTCCTAGCCTTTGTGCTTAATCATTCACTCCTTTTCTTTTTGTGTGACATGACTTTAGGAGAATGATTTATATATCATTTCTCTAGCATGTATTAACACAAACATTATTATTGACCGACCTCAGATAGTTGTGACTTCTACATAAATTCAATTACGATTGTTTAACATAGTGCTAAATTTTTCCCAAGAAAATAAAGAAATTTTTATAAGTGAGATTGTAAGTCTCCTATTCCTCATGGTATTGTGTGAAAATCTTGCTCCTTTTCCACTTGTGAGAGCTAGTGGCATACTTAACGATTTTATCCAAGTTCGAGCCCTTCTCATAAATGATGTATAAGGTCATATTTTCATGCTTGTGAGTGGATAGTTAAGTGTTCTCTAAAAAATATCCAAAGCATTTTTAATATTTGATTACTAATATCCTTTACTAACATTTTATTGTATTAATTTTTACCTCAAATGTCATTTACTGTATGCTTTTATTTTATGTCATTTACTTAATGCTTTTATATTTATGTCATTTACTTTATACTTTATGTTAGCATCCCATATCATATTATTGGTTATTTTGTCATTTGTTCTTTGTCCATTTGGACTTTACTTTCATAGCATTGTAAAGAAGACATTAATCAAGAAAAAACCTAAATAAGAAACTTGTTAAATCTTGATTCATGTACTTGTGGTTACTATCCTTAGCAATGATTGTGGAGTTATGAACTTAGAATTAGGACCTTGACATTTGCTTGGCAACTTGTGATTTGAGACCTTAGAACTCATCTGGTACTTTTGACTTTGGACTTTCTTTTAGAAGACTTGGTTGAGTGACTCTAGTTTTATCTGACACATGAGTTATTATTTTCTTATTTAGGCTTGCAGAGGCTTAGTCCAAAGGAGGGAATTCTTGATTGACTTATGTCATAAAGCTTTATATTTTCTTGGTTAGATCTTTCCTTCATAGATTTTACTTTATTCTCTAGGATAATCTCTTCTTCTCCTCCCTTTCTTTAATTTTCAAAAACTTATCTCTTTTTCAAAACGTTCTTGTTTTTTTAAAATTACACCATTTTCTCAATAACCCTTGACTTATGTCAAGTGATTTTCAAAACTTTTTCCTTAATAAATGCTAATTCATCTTAAGCATATTCAGACCAATTTCAAAAGACTAAGAAATTCATAACTCACTCAAATCATTTTTGTGCCCTTTGTGCACTTTTCCTTTTAAACTTTTTCCAAGGCATTAGACATAAGTCATTTCGATAGTTGAGATATAATTCTCCTATCTCCATATCATTGATGATAAATTTTTTCCATTTAAGAGAGCTAGTGGCATAGTTATTGATCCTTATCCAAGTTGGAGCCCTTCTCATGATGATTTAAAGTTCTCATACTTGTATGTGACTAGTTGAGTATTCTCCTTAAGATGACAAAATGTCTTTCCCATTAAAAATGAATCAAAACAAACATCTTTGTTATATTTACCATGAACTATGAGGTTTAGATCATCCATTGCACTTTTTTGATACGTAGGCATGAGATTTCAAAAGGTTTTGGCAAACACAAAAATTATAAAAAAAACATTTATTTTCCCATCTCTCCAATCTTGTGCAAACAATACCCATTTTTCAAACCAAAAGGCAAATTTTCAAATAGGTTCTCATGGAGTACGATGGATGTTTAGGGTACTAATATCTTCCCTTTGCATAACTAACCCCAAGACCCTTATCTCTCTTATTAGTTTTGTTTTAAAACTTCTTCGGGTTTTGTTCCTAACTTTTCCCTTTTCCTTTGGAAACAATAAAAGCGCGGTGGCGACTCTTGCTTTGCGAGTTAAGTTAATCGATAGCTTAATCTCAAAATTTTTACCGCTACAAGAATGTGTTTTGATTCAAATACATTTGAATTGGGTCTGAATTCGTGTGAATTAATATGGAGAATTTGAGATCCCGATCGTATGATAATTTGGTGCCAAACTCGTGATTTTGGAGCTTCTCAAGTCGTTTCAAGTTATCTTCGGATGCGTTTAGTCATGGGTAATTGGTTTGAACACGTGAGAAGTGGTCCCAAGTTGATTTTTTCATGATTTAACATTATAGGTCATGGACCAAAACAGAATTTAGGTCACCATGTTCAAGTTTAACCTAAATCCAATCTACTTGTACGTTTTCTGATTTTCTTTGAGCCAAGTGATCAATTCATGAAGTAGAATAAGATGAAAAAAGAATCAATCCAAAAGGATCTTTGAGATGAAAGTTGTAGGCTTATGAAGTGGAAGTCATGACCTGAAAATTAGGTTGGGGAATTCGCCAAGCACTTTGTAGCATGGTTAGTTAATTTGAGGTCCAATGTTCATGATGCCATAACTTTTGATTCCCTCGTGCATTTTGAGCCAAACTTGGGCAAAATGATCTTTGAAATAAGTTCTTGATTTTGAAATGGCAAGGGTGGAAAGTAGGGGTCATGACAAGGTTTTGGCCCATTTTGGCAATTGGGTTGTTTGCACAAATGCAGTCCTTAATGAATGAATTTATGTTTGACCCTTGAGTTAAAGTTGTAGGGGATCCCTAAATGCATATTTGGATTTAAAAATCTTGTCATTTAGATAAAAAATGAAAGAGTTATGAGGTTCGGACCAAAGGCATGTCATACTTGCAAGCTAGGTCAAACCAACTTGTATCCCTTTGTACAGTTTTGATGTTTTCATGCATTTTAATCCATGATGATGATGTAATAAGAATAAAGCAAAACAAACAATCACACAATTAGCACACACTATATACAAACAAAGTGGGCTCACACAAGGGTTAGGCTGTGAAACACAAGCCAACTGTAATCGGGTGATGTTAGCTCTTAACCCTAACATTGAGAGTTAGGGTGAAGCAGATGAAATGGGAAGTGAGGGGTGTGCCTCACAGCTCTTATCCCTGGCCAGGGAGAGCTTCAGACAAATGAAAGTGTGGGTTCAGAAAGTGGGAACCCTTCTACACTTATGACTGACTCAACAGAGATCTTGGGTTAATATCCACAATGCATCAACATGTAATGTGAGCAAAGGGATGACACACAGACTAACAGGAGATGGGTTACACATCTCTTTTATCTGTCAATTGCCTTATCAAAGGCCTTTTTCTGGTTGACACAAACATAAACAAACACAAGCATTGCCTCTTAAGGAGGGCTTCAGACAGGTGCCTGACCAAGTAACAGGCCAGGTCTTCCAGACTACATGAAGTCTGTGGGTTATACCTCAATTGGTTAAGCAACCAAGCAACAGCCAAAGCAAGTTCAAAGAACTTTAGCAACTAATGTACCTGAAAACAATCTAACTCAGTCAGTTTACAACTCAAAAAGTCAAACAGACAAACTAATGGTCAACAGTTAACTGTACAAAGTCAAACAGCCAATGCATCAAGGCAAAGCACAAGCTCAACTCAAAGGAGCTAATCCACCTACAAAACAACTCAATGTTATCTAATCATCAACCAAATAAGCCAACTCAAGCCAGTGAATCAATTCCTCAAGGCCATATGCTTCTTGTCCTGAAAACACAACTCAAACATAAGCACTAACCACTAGGACAAGGCCTAGGGTCAAAGAGGGAGAAATAATTCAAAACAGAACATGAAAATTGGCATGAATCAAGCTTAATCCAATTAGAACATCATCCAAAAAGCCTCATGTCCATATCATCAACCAATTTCATTTCACCAAGCATATAAGGCAAAGCATGCAAGTTCAAAGCTCATTGAAGCAAACAGAATGAACCAATCCACATCAACTCAAGCATAATTCAATAAATCCCAAGAAAAATCATGGCTAAACAGCATACATCACATGATCAAGACACCAAAAATCAAGGCATTTGGACAAGTGGAGGTATGGCAATTAAATTCTCTAAGGCAAGGTAAGGCAAAACAAGCTCAAATGAGGCACAAATAGATGCATCAACTTCACACAAGCCTAAAACAGAATTGACACATGATAAATGTCTCAAACCAAAGCCACAATAAACTTCAAAGTATCTAGGATCAATGTGCAAAATTTCAAGTTCATATGACAAACATCCAGCATTTCACAAATCATCTAAGTTCATGACTATCAAAAAGTCCACAAATGACTAATCAGCAAAGAAAATACCAAAAAATTAAAAATGCATCCAAACATTCTACAAACATTCACAAGCAATCCTAACATCCAGAAGTATCATCATGCAAAAATTCACATCATTTGGCATTGAATTGGCATGGCAAATAAAATCAACAAGTCAAGCAAGCAAAGGTGTGACACACATTGTCACACCTACATTAATCATGTCATATCTCAACAACCAGAAATAGGAAAAATGCAAACTCTATACCAAAATGACCATTAGGATGTCTATTTTAAGCATGCCAAATTTCACAATTATAGGATCAAAACTCATCATTTCATGAAGGATATGGCATGGAAGGTCAAGAAAATACACACATGAACAATCCCTAAGCCAAAACAAAATTCATGCGTGCACAATTTCTGGAAAAATATTCATAAAATACTAGACATCATGAGGATCATCATGCAAAAAATCCCAGGCAATTTGGATCAATATCCAATGAGTTATGGTTTTTGGAATGAAGGGAAAAATAAAAAAACATGGAAAAGCTTGTACATGAATAGCATGGTGCAAATGAATTAAAATGCAAAGGCAAATGTGGAATGTCCCTCAGCTGGAATCGAAGGGAGTATATATTTGAACTAGCGCGCGCTACAGTGTGAAACTCACCGTTTCACTTAAAGCACCAGGACACGTGGTCCAATGCATGGCGAAAAAACACATAAGCGCATGCAGAACAAGGCTATGAAGATCAAACAATTTCTGGAATTGAAAACCCTAGGTGTTCATCCATGTTCTTCGCAAATTTCCAGGTCAAGAACAAATGTCACAGAAAATCAAAATCAATACACCAATAGATAGATCTCTCATCATGCAACACGAATCTAAACTTGATTTAACCTAATTCTCATTACTATGCATGGATCGAGCAAAGTAAGTTTTGTCCATCAAACATTAAATCACAATAACTTTCTTGTTTCTTGATGAAATTTAATGCCACAAAGCTCAGTATTCTCTACATTCAAAGATCTACCACATGCATATCCTAATTTCATGAATTGTAAGATTCGAATCCTGACCTTAAGTGAAGTGCAGAAATGGATTCGTGACTTTCAAGCCTTGTAATGTCCAAACAGGTGTTCTTCAACTCTTGGATGAATGAATGGATGAAGATTTGAGTGTTAATCTTGCACGATTCTTGCAGAAAATCCAACTGCCATGGATGATGCAACTTGCAACAGTCTTTGAATCAGCTTGCAAATCACTGGATCTTGCTTCCAATAGCCTTAATTATGCATATGGATGAAGGATTGATCAAGAACTAAGCAATGTTTATGAAGAATTTTGAAGAAAAGTTGAGAGAAAGTTTGAAGAGATTTTGGAAACTAGATCTAGATCTGAGAATTATGCAATGTTAATCCCAAAAACAGTTATGATTATGTTTATATATGGAGTGCTAATGAAGTTGTTAATCCCAATTAGCCAAAATGCAAATGATTAGTGAAATGCAAGTGTTATGCAAATTTTTTCAATTCACCCTATATGCATGAAAGCAATGGAACAGTGCAAGTTTTCTGAGCCAAATCCACTTGAAATGATGTTTCTAAACCAAGGCAAGTGATACCATGTAAAAACAATGCCTATTTTTCAAATTGCCATTTTCCCTCCAAAATTCAAATGGAAATTCAAATATTTTTGTGATCAAAATGCATGGCTTATGATGTATAATTTGGATAGCTCATGTCAAAACAAGAATGTGGCAAAAAATCCCACTCCATTTGGCCTTATGGTTCAAAAGTTATGCACTTGTGAAGTTCAAATTTGCTTGACCAAGATTTGACCATATCTTCTCAACCATACATGAGAAATTCATGTTCTTGGACTTTTTGGAAATGGGAGAACAAGATCTACAACTTTCATGTTGGACAAAATTTCATTTGAAGCTTTATTGGTGATGTAATCTTGAGGAGAAAACCTTTCCATTTTTGGCAATTTAGAATTACAAGTCACTTTCTATTTTTGGAAAGTTTTGTCCTGACTTTATTTTCTTCAATGTTGATGTTTGAAATGTCAAATGAAACTTGTTTGGACATGAATGAAGTGTCTCTAACCCTCTCCCACCTCCAAATCCAACAGTTGACTTGTGGTTGACTTTTGTGGACTGATAGATTGCTTGGTTATGCACAGATGAATTTGAGCCTCAATCTCCTGATGAAATGGCTCCACAATGAAACCCTAGCTTCCACAAGCTCAATAAGACCATATGATGATCCCCATCTCCATGAAAACCTCATCTCCTTGACAAGCCCTGATTGGCACAATACAACTGATTAGGGTTGACCAGAGGTCAAAACCCTAATCCCAAGGAACTGATCAGGCACAATGAACCTCTTGGTGATGATAAGACCATGATGATGGTGATGTACCACCTCAACCAAGATAATACCCAATCTCCTTGAGGAACCAAGAAACCCTAATTGAAGCACAATCCTCAGATGATTAGTGATCAATTCATGAGACCCTCAAACTTGAATCTTTTAACCTCTTTATCTTCTGAGAAAGACTTAGGAGGATGACTTGCTCAATGTTTCCACATGATATGCAATATGCAATGACTAATGCCCTAAAGATGAAATGCAATATGCTAGTCCCAAGAGAGGAGGGCAAATTTTGAGGTGTTACAGCTTTTAGAAATTTAATAAGTAGAAAATAAAGAAGACCTTATTTGGAGTTCATATGATCACCCATCTGCTTTGAAATGTAAGAAAAGTCTAAGTACACAAGCTTGTTCCAAGAGGTATGACCAAAAAGTCAACCATTTTAAGTCAAAGTTCCAAGGATCATAACTCCTTCAATTCTCAACATTTTTTAATGCCTTATTTTGAATATGAGTCTTATAAATATCCTCTACAACTTCTCTTTACATGACAAGATCTAATTATGCTTGGAGGATATTCAAAAGTTTGGAGACATTATAGGTCATTTGTGGACTTAGTGAAATTTGACCTATTTTCATGTGACTTTTCCCCAACTTTCAAAGATCATAACTTCTTCAATTTCTGAAATATTAGGATGATTGGTTTTGTAAAATGTCATTTGTGATACCCTCTACAAGTGTTCTTCAAGGATCAAGGTCAGAATATGCTTGGAAGGCCATGGAATTCATTGAAACATTACATGTCATTTTCAGCCATGAAGCACTCAAATTTTTCTAAGTTATATGATCAGTTTTTCATGCCAACTTCAACATGACATAACTTTGTGCTCAAGCATACAAATGAAACCTTTATTGGAATTTGTAATGTTTTCCATGATGTTAGCACATTGCAAAAAGAATGATATCAAAAAGCCTCCTGAGTAGGGTGCCCCATTAGGTTGAACATGGTGACTTGGAATTGAAGAAATTGCCATTGCCCGAGTTTTGAACTTCACTAATCTTAATACTAAGCCAAATTAGCATGTTTTTTGGACCTAAACATGTTTAAACAAGTCTCCAGAAGTTAATTGAACCTTAAAATGCAACATTTGGCCGAGTCTTGATGAGTTTCAAGTCACACTTTTCATTTTGCACGAATTCTGCATCATTTCACACGTATTTGGATCCAATCACATTTCCTATAAATAAAGTAAACTATTGCATTCATTTCCAATCTTTGGAGAGCCAAGATATCCCTGCTGCAACTTGAATGTTTTATAGAAAATCCAACTATCGTGTTTTGAGTTTCAGGTTATTTCAATCCAATTTCTTGATTCTGTTAGCACCTTCGGCATCCTCTAAAACTTTTGCAACAATTCCCAAGCTCTAATACCTTCTGAAGTGGTCTAACCAGATCGAGCATGATTAACTTCTGATCATCATCTGTACAAAGTGGTTCTGAGCATCATTTGGACTCAAACAAGTTACCACAATATAGTCCTTCACTCTCTAATGTTTTCCCCTAACTTATCTGGTGTTGATTGATCGTGTTCATCATTTAATTTAATTTTTAGTGGCTTGCTTATTTCTGAAACTTCTCTGAAATTCCATTTGCTCAGTTTATATAAATGAATTTGGAGCTTGAGGTTGAATTCGGGATGAGAAGAGGATCACAATGGTGGTAGTCTCGTGTTCTGAATTTACCAAATAATGAAACTCCAGTGAGAGCTCACCTGAGAAGATGGTCAGAGTTTTCTCAGGTTGTCTGAGTTTGGTCATACATTTTGGAGGAACAAAATATTCTGATTGGTTAGATTTAAACTAGATCTTGTGTTTGGCTTGCAGCGCGTTCCAGCGTGTTCTCTAACATATGGAGTGTTGGATCTGCCACGTCAATTAATGAGGCGTGATACAACGCTCCGTGTTTTTTCTGATTTTAATTATTTTTCTTTTATTATTTTTAATTGCTTTTTTATTTCAAAATTCATAGTAATTTCATTTTTTATCCAAAAAATCTCAAAATACTTTCTAAAATTCTTTTTTATTTTTCTTCATCTGATTTTTATTTTTTCACATTTTATTTCATGGATTTTCTATTTTTCATGAATTTTCTCCTTTCTCCTTTGTTTTAATTGGTTAAAAAATATATTTCTTCATTTTTAAGTTCCGGAAATATTATTATATGCTTCTTAATTTATTTTCATCCTTCCATAATTTTCTTGGCCATTTATTTGGTGTTTTGAAGGACTTTATGAAATTTCCATTTTATTTCTATTTTAAAATTCATTTAGAAATACTTTTGGAGCATTTTTATTTCATTTTATTGAATTTTATATTTGTGTGACCCTTGTGAACTTCTGTTGACCTTGGATCATGATGTTTTAGACTTCAAGTCTCATCAAATTCAATGGATCTTGGGCGTTGGTGGGGTGAAAACCCTAATCCACCAAAATGGATGATTAATTTTGATGATGACTTGATCAAACTTTTGGTTCAATTTGGGTGTGACTTCTCTTACTTTTTTCTTCTTCATCTCCTTATTTCCCTTTGATCAATTGGATGTCTTATGTCCATCTTATTCGTGATGTATGGATTGGTACTTGATGAACTTTCACCATTTTAAATCTACCTCCTAGTTGATAATGGATCATTTAAGGTACTTTGAATTGATGCATAAGTTTTTCCTAAGTTCCATGAAGTGTGGATTGAAGTGATCGACCATCCTCCTAGCCTTTGTGCTTAATCATTCACTCCTTTTCTTTTTGTGTGACATGACTTTAGGAGAATGATTTATATATCATTTCTCTAGCATGTATTAACACAAACATTATTATTGACCGACCTCAGATAGTTGTGACTTCTACATAAATTCAATTACGATTGTTTAACATAGTGCTAAATTTTTCCCAAGAAAAATAAAGAAATTTTTATAAGTGAGATTGTAAGTCTCCTATTCCTCATGGTATTGTGTGAAAATCTTGCTCCTTTTCCACTTGTGAGAGCTAGTGGCATACTTAACGATTTTATCCAAGTTCGAGCCCTTCTCATAAATGATGTATAAGGTCATATTTTCATGCTTGTGAGTGGATAGTTAAGTGTTCTCTAAAAAATATCCAAAGCATTTTTAATATTTGATTACTAATATCCTTTACTAACATTTTATTGTATTAATTTTTACCTCAAATGTCATTTACTGTATGCTTTTATTTTATGTCATTTACTTAATGCTTTTATATTTATGTCATTTACTTTATACTTTATGTTAGCATCCCATATCATATTATTGGTTATTTTGTCATTTGTTCTTTGTCCATTTGGACTTTACTTTCATAGCATTGTAAAGAAGACATTAATCAAGAAAAAACCTAAATAAGAAACTTGTTAAATCTTGATTCATGTACTTGTGGTTACTATCCTTAGCAATGATTGTGGAGTTATGAACTTAGAATTAGGACCTTGACATTTGCTTGGCAACTTGTGATTTGAGACCTTAGAACTCATCTGGTACTTTTGACTTTGGACTTTCTTTTAGAAGACTTGGTTGAGTGACTCTAGTTTTATCTGACACATGAGTTATTATTTTCTTATTTAGGCTTGCAGAGGCTTAGTCCAAAGGAGGGAATTCTTGATTGACTTATGTCATAAAGCTTTATATTTTCTTGGTTAGATCTTTCCTTCATAGATTTTACTTTATTCTCTAGGATAATCTCTTCTTCTCCTCCCTTTCTTTAATTTTCAAAAACTTATCTCTTTTTCAAAACGTTCTTGTTTTTTTAAAATTACACCATTTTCTCAATAACCCTTGACTTATGTCAAGTGATTTTCAAAACTTTTTCCTTAATAAATGCTAATTCATCTTAAGCATATTCAGACCAATTTCAAAAGACTAAGAAATTCATAACTCACTCAAATCATTTTTGTGCCCTTTGTGCACTTTTCCTTTTAAACTTTTTCCAAGGCATTAGACATAAGTCATTTCGATAGTTGAGATATAATTCTCCTATCTCCATATCATTGATGATAAATTTTTTCCATTTAAGAGAGCTAGTGGCATAGTTATTGATCCTTATCCAAGTTGGAGCCCTTCTCATGATGATTTAAAGTTCTCATACTTGTATGTGACTAGTTGAGTATTCTCCTTAAGATGACAAAATGTCTTTCCCATTAAAAATGAATCAAAACAAACATCTTTGTTATATTTACCATGAACTATGAGGTTTAGATCATCCATTGCACTTTTTTGATACGTAGGCATGAGATTTCAAAAGGTTTGGCAAACACAAAAATTATAAAAAAAACATTTATTTTCCCATCTCTCCAATCTTGTGCAAACAATACCCATTTTTCAAACCAAAAGGCAAATTTTCAAATAGGTTCTCATGGAGTACGATGGATGTTTAGGGTACTAATATCTTCCCTTTGCATAACTAACCCCAAGACCCTTATCTCTCTTATTAGTTTTGTTTTAAAACTTCTTCGGGTTTTGTTCCTAACTTTTCCCTTTTCCTTTGGAAACAATAAAAGCGCGGTGGCGACTCTTGCTTTGCGAGTTAAGTTAATCGATAGCTTAATCTCAAAATTTTTACCGCTACAAGAATGTGTTTTGATTCAAATACATTTGAATTGGGTCTGAATTCGTGTGAATTAATATGGAGAATTTGAGATCCCGATCGTATGATAATTTGGTGCCAAACTCGTGATTTTGGAGCTTCTCAAGTCGTTTCAAGTTATCTTCGGATGCGTTTAGTCATGGGTAATTGGTTTGAACACGTGAGAAGTGGTCCCAAGTTGATTTTTTCATGATTTAACATTATAGGTCATGGACCAAAACAGAATTTAGGTCACCATGTTCAAGTTTAACCTAAATCCAATCTACTTGTACGTTTTCTGATTTTCTTTGAGCCAAGTGATCAATTCATGAAGTAGAATAAGATGAAAAAAGAATCAATCCAAAAGGATCTTTGAGATGAAAGTTGTAGGCTTATGAAGTGGAAGTCATGACCTGAAAATTAGGTTGGGGAATTCGCCAAGCACTTTGTAGCATGGTTAGTTAATTTGAGGTCCAATGTTCATGATGCCATAACTTTTGATTCCCTCGTGCATTTTGAGCCAAACTTGGGCAAAATGATCTTTGAAATAAGTTCTTGATTTTGAAATGGCAAGGGTGGAAAGTAGGGGTCATGACAAGGTTTTGGCCCATTTTGGCAATTGGGTTGTTTGCACAAATGCAGTCCTTAATGAATGAATTTATGTTTGACCCTTGAGTTAAAGTTGTAGGGGATCCCTAAATGCATATTTGGATTTAAAAATCTTGTCATTTAGATAAAAAATGAAAGAGTTATGAGGTTCGGACCAAAGGCATGTCATACTTGCAAGCTAGGTCAAACCAACTTGTATCCCTTTGTACAGTTTTGATGTTTTCATGCATTTTAATCCATGATGATGATGTAATAAGAATAAAGCAAAACAAACAATCACACAATTAGCACACACTATATACAAACAAAGTGGGCTCACACAAGGGTTAGGCTGTGAAACACAAGCCAACTGTAATCGGGTGATGTTAGCTCTTAACCCTAACATTGAGAGTTAGGGTGAAGCAGATGAAATGGGAAGTGAGGGGTGTGCCTCACAGCTCTTATCCCTGGCCAGGGAGAGCTTCAGACAAATGAAAGTGTGGGTTCAGAAAGTGGGAACCCTTCTACACTTATGACTGACTCAACAGAGATCTTGGGTTAATATCCACAATGCATCAACATGTAATGTGAGCAAAGGGATGACACACAGACTAACAGGAGATGGGTTACACATCTCTTTTATCTGTCAATTGCCTTATCAAAGGTCTCTTCCTGCTTGACACAAACATAAACAAACACAAGCATTGCCTCTTAAGGAGGGCTTCAGACAGGTGCCTGACCAAGTAACAGACCAGGTTTTCCAGACTACATGAAGTCTGTGGGTTATACCTCAATTGGTTAAGCAACCAAGCAACAGCCAAAGCAAGTTCAAAGAACTTTAGCAACTAATGTACCTGAAAACAATCTAACTCAGTCAGTTTACAACTCAAAAAGTCAAACAGACAAACTAATGGTCAACAGTTAACTGTACAAAGTCAAACAGCCAATGCATCAAGGCAAAGCACAAGCTCAACTCAAAGGATCTAATCCACCTACAAAACAACTCAATGTTATCTAATCATCAACCAAATAAGCCAACTCAAGCCAGTGAATCAATTCCTCAAGGCCATATGCTTCTTGTCCTGAAAACACAACTCAAACATAAGCACTAACCACTAGGACAAGGCCTAGGGTCAAAGAGGGAGAAATAATTCAAAACAGAACATGAAAATTGGCATGAATCAAGCTTAATCCAATTAGAACATCATCCAAAAAGCCTCATGTCCATATCATCAACCAATTTCATTTCACCAAGCATATAAGGCAAAGCATGCAAGTTCAAAGCTCATTGAAGCAAACAGAATGAACCAATCCACATCAACTCAAGCATAATTCAATAAATCCCAAGAAAAATCATGGCTAAACAGCATACATCACATGATCAACACACCAATAATCAAGGCATTTGGACAAGTGGAGGTATGGCAATTAAATTCTCTAAGGCAAGGTAAGGCAAAACAAGCTCAAATGAGGCACAAATAGATGCATCAACTTCACACAAGCCTAAAACAGAATTGACACATGATAAATGTCTCAAACCAAAGCCACAATAAACTTCAAAGTGTCTAGGATCAATGTGCAAAATTTCAAGTTCATATGACAAACATCCAGCATTTCACAAATCATCTAAGTTCATGACTATCAAAAAGTCCACAAATGACTAATCAGCAAAGAAAATACCAAACAAATTAAAAATGCATCCAAACATTCTACAAACATTCACAAGCAATCCTAACATCCAGAAGTATCATCATGCAAAAATTCACATCATTTGGCATTGAATTGGCATGGCAAATAAAATCAACAAGTCAAGCAAGCAAAGGTGTGACACACATTATCACACCTACATTAATCATGTCATATCTCAACAACCAGAAATGGGAAAAATGCAAACTCTATACCAAAATGACCATTACGATGTCTATTTTAAGCATGCCAAATTTCACAATTATAGGATCAAAGCTCATCATTTCATGAAGGATATGGCATGGAAGGTCAAGAAAATACACACATGAACAATCCCTAAGCCAAAACAAAATTCATGCGTGCACAATTTCTGGAAAAATATTCATAAAATACTAGACATCATGAGGATCATCATGCAAAAAATCCCAGGCAATTTGGATCAATATCCAATGAGTTATGGTTTTTGGAATGAAGGGAAAAATAAAAAAACATGGAAAAGCTTGTACATGAATAGCATGGTGCAAATGAATTAAAATGCAAAGGCAAATGTGGAATGTCCCTCAGCTGGAATCGAAGGGAGTATATATTTGAACTAGCGCGCGCTACAGTGTGAAACTCACCGTTTCACTTAAAGCACCAGGACACGTGGTCCAATGCATGGCGAAAAAACACATAAGCGCATGCAGAACAAGGCTATGAAGATCAAACAATTTCTGGAATTGAAAACCCTAGGTGTTCATCCATGTTCTTCGCAAATTTCCAGGTCAAGAACAAATGTCACAGAAAATCAAAATCAATACACCAATAGATAGATCTCTCATCATGCAACACGAATCTAAACTTGATTTAACCTAATTCTCATTACTATGCATGGATCGAGCAAAGTAAGTTTTGTCCATCAAACTTTAAATCACAATAACTTTCTTGTTTCTTGATGAAATTTAATGCCACAAAGCTCAGTATTCTCTACATTCAAAGATCTACCACATGCATATCCTAATTTCATGAATTGTAAGATTCGAATCCTGACCTTAAGTGAAGTGCAGAAATGGATTCGTGACTTTCAAGCCTTGTAATGTCCAAACAGGTGTTCTTCAACTCTTGGATGAATGAATGGATGAAGATTTGAGTGTTAATCTTGCACGATTCTTGCAGAAAATCCAACTGCCATGGATGATGCAACTTGCAACAGTCTTTGAATCAGCTTGCAAATCACTGGATCTTGCTTCCAATAGCCTTAATTATGCATATGGATGAAGGATTGATCAAGAACTAAGCAATGTTTATGAAGAATTTTGAAGAAAAGTTGAGAGAAAGTTTGAAGAGATTTTGGAAACTAGATCTAGATCTGAGAATTATGCAATGTTAATCCCAAAAACAGTTATGATTATGTTTATATATGGAGTGCTAATGAAGTTGTTAATCCCAATTAGCCAAAATGCAAATGATTAGTGAAATGCAAGTGTTATGCAAATTTTTTCAATTCACCCTATATGCATGAAAGCAATGGAACAGTGCAAGTTTTCTGAGCCAAATCCACTTGAAATGATGTTTCTAAACCAAGGCAAGTGATACCATGTAAAAACAATGCCTATTTTTCAAATTGCCATTTTCCCTCCAAAATTCAAATGGAAATTCAAATATTTTTGTGATCAAAATGCATGGCTTATGATGTATAATTTGGATAGCTCATGTCAAAACAAGAATGTGGCAAAAAATCCCACTCCATTTGGCCTTATGGTTCAAAAGTTATGCACTTGTGAAGTTCAAATTTGCTTGACCAAGATTTGACCATATCTTCTCAACCATACATGAGAAATTCATGTTCTTGGACTTTTTGGAAATGGGAGAAAAGATCTACAACTTTCATGTTGGACAAAATTTCATTTGAAGCTTTATTGGTGATGTAATCTTGAGGAGAAAACCTTTCCATTTTTGGCAATTTAGAATTACAAGTCACTTTCTATTTTTGGAAAGTTTTGTCCTGACTTTATTTTCTTCAATGTTGATGTTTGAAATGTCAAATGAAACTTGTTTGGACATGAATGAAGTGTCTCTAACCCTCTCCCACCTCCAAATCCAACAGTTGACTTGTGGTTGACTTTTGTGGACTGATAGATTGCTTGGTTATGCACAGATGAATTTGAGCCTCAATCTCCTGATGAAATGGCTCCACAATGAAACCCTAGCTTCCACAAGCTCAATAAGACCATATGATGATCCCCATCTCCATGAAAACCTCATCTCCTTGACAAGCCCTGATTGGCACAATACAACTGATTAGGGTTGACCAGAGGTCAAAACCCTAATCCCAAGGAACTGATCAGGCACAATGAACCTCTTGGTGATGATAAGACCATGATGATGGTGATGTACCACCTCAACCAAGATAATACCCAATCTCCTTGAGGAACCAAGAAACCCTAATTGAAGCACAATCCTCAGATGATTAGTGATCAATTCATGAGACCCTCAAACTTGAATCTTTTAACCTCTTTATCTTCTGAGAAAGACTTAGGAGGATGACTTGCTCAATGTTTCCACATGATATGCAATATGCAATGACTAATGCCCTAAAGATGAAATGCAATATGCTAGTCCCAAGAGAGGAGGGCAAATTTTGAGGTGTTACAGCTTTTAGAAATTTAATAAGTAGAAAATAAAGAAGACCTTATTTGGAGTTCATATGATCACCCATCTGCTTTGAAATGTAAGAAAAGTCTAAGTACACAAGCTTGTTCCAAGAGGTATGACCAAAAAGTCAACCATTTTAAGTCAAAGTTCCAAGGATCATAACTCCTTCAATTCTCAACATTTTTTAATGCCTTATTTTGAATATGAGTCTTATAATATCCTCTACAACTTCTCTTTACATGACAAGATCTAATTATGCTTGGAGGATATTCAAAAGTTTGGAGACATTATAGGTCATTTGTGGACTTAGTGAAATTTGACCTATTTTCATGTGACTTTTCCCCAACTTTCAAAGATCATAACTTCTTCAATTTCTGAAATATTAGGATGATTGGTTTTGTAAAATGTCATTTGTGATACCCTCTACAAGTGTTCTTCAAGGATCAAGGTCAGAATATGCTTGGAAGGCCATGGAATTCATTGAAACATTACATGTCATTTTCAGCCATGAAGCACTCAAATTTTTCTAAGTTATATGATCAGTTTTTCATGCCAACTTCAACATGACATAACTTTGTGCTCAAGCATACAAATGAAACCTTTATTGGAATTTGTAATGTTTTCCATGATGTTAGCACATTGCAAAAAGAATGATATCAAAAAGCCTCCTGAGTAGGGTGCCCCATTAGGTTGAACATGGTGACTTGGAATTGAAGAAATTGCCATTGCCCGAGTTTTGAACTTCACTAATCTTAATACTAAGCCAAATTAGCATGTTTTTTGGACCTAAACATGTTTAAACAAGTCTCCAGAAGTTAATTGAACCTTAAAATGCAACATTTGGCCGAGTCTTGATGAGTTTCAAGTCACACTTTTCATTTTGCACGAATTCTGCATCATTTCACACGTATTTGGATCCAATCACATTTCCTATAAATAAAGTAAACTATTGCATTCATTTCCAATCTTTGGAGAGCCAAGATATCCCTGCTGCAACTTGAATGTTTTATAGAAAATCCAACTATCGTGTTTTGAGTTTCAGGTTATTTCAATCCAATTTCTTGATTCTGTTAGCACCTTCGGCATCCTCTAAAACTTTTGCAACAATTCCCAAGCTCTAATACCTTCTGAAGTGGTCTAACCAGATCGAGCATGATTAACTTCTGATCATCATCTGTACAAAGTGGTTCTGAGCATCATTTGGACTCAAACAAGTTACCACAATATAGTCCTTCACTCTCTAATGTTTTCCCCTAACTTATCTGGTGTTGATTGATCGTGTTCATCATTTAATTTAATTTTTAGTGGCTTGCTTATTTCTGAAACTTCTCTGAAATTCCATTTGCTCAGTTTATATAAATGAATTTGGAGCTTGAGGTTGAATTCGGGATGAGAAGAGGATCACAATGGTGGTAGTCTCGTGTTCTGAATTTACCAAATAATGAAACTCCAGTGAGAGCTCACCTGAGAAGATGGTCAGAGTTTTCTCAGGTTGTCTGAGTTTGGTCATACATTTTGGAGGAACAAAATATTCTGATTGGTTAGATTTAAACTAGATCTTGTGTTTGGCTTGCAGCGCGTTCCAGCGTGTTCTCTAACATATGGAGTGTTGGATCTGCCACGTCAATTAATGAGGCGTGATACAACGCTCCGTGTTTTTTCTGATTTTAATTATTTTTCTTTTATTATTTTTAATTGCTTTTTTATTTCAAAATTCATAGTAATTTCATTTTTTATCCAAAAAATCTCAAAATACTTTCTAAAATTCTTTTTTATTTTTCTTCATCTGATTTTTATTTTTTCACATTTTATTTCATGGATTTTCTATTTTTCATGAATTTTCTCCTTTCTCCTTTGTTTTAATTGGTTAAAAAATATATTTCTTCATTTTTAAGTTCCGGAAATATTATTATATGCTTCTTAATTTATTTTCATCCTTCCATAATTTTCTTGGCCATTTATTTGGTGTTTTGAAGGACTTTATGAAATTTCCATTTTATTTCTATTTTAAAATTCATTTAGAAATACTTTTGGAGCATTTTTATTTCATTTTATTGAATTTTATATTTGTGTGACCCTTGTGAACTTCTGTTGACCTTGGATCATGATGTTTTAGACTTCAAGTCTCATCAAATTCAATGGATCTTGGGCGTTGGTGGGGTGAAAACCCTAATCCACCAAAATGGATGATTAATTTTGATGATGACTTGATCAAACTTTTGGTTCAATTTGGGTGTGACTTCTCTTACTTTTTTCTTCTTCATCTCCTTATTTCCCTTTGATCAATTGGATGTCTTATGTCCATCTTATTCGTGATGTATGGATTGGTACTTGATGAACTTTCACCATTTTAAATCTACCTCCTAGTTGATAATGGATCATTTAAGGTACTTTGAATTGATGCATAAGTTTTTCCTAAGTTCCATGAAGTGTGGATTGAAGTGATCGACCATCCTCCTAGCCTTTGTGCTTAATCATTCACTCCTTTTCTTTTTGTGTGACATGACTTTAGGAGAATGATTTATATATCATTTCTCTAGCATGTATTAACACAAACATTATTATTGACCGACCTCAGATAGTTGTGACTTCTACATAAATTCAATTACGATTGTTTAACATAGTGCTAAATTTTTCCCAAGAAAAATAAAGAAATTTTTATAAGTGAGATTGTAAGTCTCCTATTCCTCATGGTATTGTGTGAAAATCTTGCTCCTTTTCCACTTGTGAGAGCTAGTGGCATACTTAACGATTTTATCCAAGTTCGAGCCCTTCTCATAAATGATGTATAAGGTCATATTTTCATGCTTGTGAGTGGATAGTTAAGTGTTCTCTAAAAAATATCCAAAGCATTTTTAATATTTGATTACTAATATCCTTTACTAACATTTTATTGTATTAATTTTTACCTCAAATGTCATTTACTGTATGCTTTTATTTTATGTCATTTACTTAATGCTTTTATATTTATGTCATTTACTTTATACTTTATGTTAGCATCCCATATCATATTATTGGTTATTTTGTCATTTGTTCTTTGTCCATTTGGACTTTACTTTCATAGCATTGTAAAGAAGACATTAATCAAGAAAAAACCTAAATAAGAAACTTGTTAAATCTTGATTCATGTACTTGTGGTTACTATCCTTAGCAATGATTGTGGAGTTATGAACTTAGAATTAGGACCTTGACATTTGCTTGGCAACTTGTGATTTGAGACCTTAGAACTCATCTGGTACTTTTGACTTTGGACTTTCTTTTAGAAGACTTGGTTGAGTGACTCTAGTTTTATCTGACACATGAGTTATTATTTTCTTATTTAGGCTTGCAGAGGCTTAGTCCAAAGGAGGGAATTCTTGATTGACTTATGTCATAAAGCTTTATATTTTCTTGGTTAGATCTTTCCTTCATAGATTTTACTTTATTCTCTAGGATAATCTCTTCTTCTCCTCCCTTTCTTTAATTTTCAAAAACTTATCTCTTTTTCAAAACGTTCTTGTTTTTTTAAAATTACACCATTTTCTCAATAACCCTTGACTTATGTCAAGTGATTTTCAAAACTTTTTCCTTAATAAATGCTAATTCATCTTAAGCATATTCAGACCAATTTCAAAAGACTAAGAAATTCATAACTCACTCAAATCATTTTTGTGCCCTTTGTGCACTTTTCCTTTTAAACTTTTTCCAAGGCATTAGACATAAGTCATTTCGATAGTTGAGATATAATTCTCCTATCTCCATATCATTGATGATAAATTTTTTCCATTTAAGAGAGCTAGTGGCATAGTTATTGATCCTTATCCAAGTTGGAGCCCTTCTCATGATGATTTAAAGTTCTCATACTTGTATGTGACTAGTTGAGTATTCTCCTTAAGATGACAAAATGTCTTTCCCATTAAAAATGAATCAAAACAAACATCTTTGTTATATTTACCATGAACTATGAGGTTTAGATCATCCATTGCACTTTTTTGATACGTAGGCATGAGATTTCAAAAGGTTTGGCAAACACAAAAATTATAAAAAAAACATTTATTTTCCCATCTCTCCAATCTTGTGCAAACAATACCCATTTTTCAAACCAAAAGGCAAATTTTCAAATAGGTTCTCATGGAGTACGATGGATGTTTAGGGTACTAATATCTTCCCTTTGCATAACTAACCCCAAGACCCTTATCTCTCTTATTAGTTTTGTTTTAAAACTTCTTCGGGTTTTGTTCCTAACTTTTCCCTTTTCCTTTGGAAACAATAAAAGCGCGGTGGCGACTCTTGCTTTGCGAGTTAAGTTAATCGATAGCTTAATCTCAAAATTTTTACCGCTACAAGAATGTGTTTTGATTCAAATACATTTGAATTGGGTCTGAATTCGTGTGAATTAATATGGAGAATTTGAGATCCCGATCGTATGATAATTTGGTGCCAAACTCGTGATTTTGGAGCTTCTCAAGTCGTTTCAAGTTATCTTCGGATGCGTTTAGTCATGGGTAATTGGTTTGAACACGTGAGAAGTGGTCCCAAGTTGATTTTTTCATGATTTAACATTATAGGTCATGGACCAAAACAGAATTTAGGTCACCATGTTCAAGTTTAACCTAAATCCAATCTACTTGTACGTTTTCTGATTTTCTTTGAGCCAAGTGATCAATTCATGAAGTAGAATAAGATGAAAAAAGAATCAATCCAAAAGGATCTTTGAGATGAAAGTTGTAGGCTTATGAAGTGGAAGTCATGACCTGAAAATTAGGTTGGGGAATTCGCCAAGCACTTTGTAGCATGGTTAGTTAATTTGAGGTCCAATGTTCATGATGCCATAACTTTTGATTCCCTCGTGCATTTTGAGCCAAACTTGGGCAAAATGATCTTTGAAATAAGTTCTTGATTTTGAAATGGCAAGGGTGGAAAGTAGGGGTCATGACAAGGTTTTGGCCCATTTTGGCAATTGGGTTGTTTGCACAAATGCAGTCCTTAATGAATGAATTTATGTTTGACCCTTGAGTTAAAGTTGTAGGGGATCCCTAAATGCATATTTGGATTTAAAAATCTTGTCATTTAGATAAAAAATGAAAGAGTTATGAGGTTCGGACCAAAGGCATGTCATACTTGCAAGCTAGGTCAAACCAACTTGTATCCCTTTGTACAGTTTTGATGTTTTCATGCATTTTAATCCATGATGATGATGTAATAAGAATAAAGCAAAACAAACAATCACACAATTAGCACACACTATATACAAACAAAGTGGGCTCACACAAGGGTTAGGCTGTGAAACACAAGCCAACTGTAATCGGGTGATGTTAGCTCTTAACCCTAACATTGAGAGTTAGGGTGAAGCAGATGAAATGGGAAGTGAGGGGTGTGCCTCACAGCTCTTATCCCTGGCCAGGGAGAGCTTCAGACAAATGAAAGTGTGGGTTCAGAAAGTGGGAACCCTTCTACACTTATGACTGACTCAACAGAGATCTTGGGTTAATATCCACAATGCATCAACATGTAATGTGAGCAAAGGGATGACACACAGACTAACAGGAGATGGGTTACACATCTCTTTTATCTGTCAATTGCCTTATCAAAGGTCTCTTCCTGCTTGACACAAACATAAACAAACACAAGCATTGCCTCTTAAGGAGGGCTTCAGACAGGTGCCTGACCAAGTAACAGACCAGGTTTTCCAGACTACATGAAGTCTGTGGGTTATACCTCAATTGGTTAAGCAACCAAGCAACAGCCAAAGCAAGTTCAAAGAACTTTAGCAACTAATGTACCTGAAAACAATCTAACTCAGTCAGTTTACAACTCAAAAAGTCAAACAGACAAACTAATGGTCAACAGTTAACTGTACAAAGTCAAACAGCCAATGCATCAAGGCAAAGCACAAGCTCAACTCAAAGGATCTAATCCACCTACAAAACAACTCAATGTTATCTAATCATCAACCAAATAAGCCAACTCAAGCCAGTGAATCAATTCCTCAAGGCCATATGCTTCTTGTCCTGAAAACACAACTCAAACATAAGCACTAACCACTAGGACAAGGCCTAGGGTCAAAGAGGGAGAAATAATTCAAAACAGAACATGAAAATTGGCATGAATCAAGCTTAATCCAATTAGAACATCATCCAAAAAGCCTCATGTCCATATCATCAACCAATTTCATTTCACCAAGCATATAAGGCAAAGCATGCAAGTTCAAAGCTCATTGAAGCAAACAGAATGAACCAATCCACATCAACTCAAGCATAATTCAATAAATCCCAAGAAAAATCATGGCTAAACAGCATACATCACATGATCAACACACCAATAATCAAGGCATTTGGACAAGTGGAGGTATGGCAATTAAATTCTCTAAGGCAAGGTAAGGCAAAACAAGCTCAAATGAGGCACAAATAGATGCATCAACTTCACACAAGCCTAAAACAGAATTGACACATGATAAATGTCTCAAACCAAAGCCACAATAAACTTCAAAGTGTCTAGGATCAATGTGCAAAATTTCAAGTTCATATGACAAACATCCAGCATTTCACAAATCATCTAAGTTCATGACTATCAAAAAGTCCACAAATGACTAATCAGCAAAGAAAATACCAAACAAATTAAAAATGCATCCAAACATTCTACAAACATTCACAAGCAATCCTAACATCCAGAAGTATCATCATGCAAAAATTCACATCATTTGGCATTGAATTGGCATGGCAAATAAAATCAACAAGTCAAGCAAGCAAAGGTGTGACACACATTATCACACCTACATTAATCATGTCATATCTCAACAACCAGAAATGGGAAAAATGCAAACTCTATACCAAAATGACCATTACGATGTCTATTTTAAGCATGCCAAATTTCACAATTATAGGATCAAAGCTCATCATTTCATGAAGGATATGGCATGGAAGGTCAAGAAAATACACACATGAACAATCCCTAAGCCAAAACAAAATTCATGCGTGCACAATTTCTGGAAAAATATTCATAAAATACTAGACATCATGAGGATCATCATGCAAAAAATCCCAGGCAATTTGGATCAATATCCAATGAGTTATGGTTTTTGGAATGAAGGGAAAAATAAAAAAACATGGAAAAGCTTGTACATGAATAGCATGGTGCAAATGAATTAAAATGCAAAGGCAAATGTGGAATGTCCCTCAGCTGGAATCGAAGGGAGTATATATTTGAACTAGCGCGCGCTACAGTGTGAAAACTCATCGTTTCACTTAAAGCACCAGGACACGTGGTCCAATGCATGGCGAAAAAAACACATAAGCGCATGCAGAACAAGGCTATGAAGATCAAACAATTTCTGGAATTGAAAACCCTAGGTGTTCATCCATGTTCTTCGCAAATTTCCAGGTCAAGAACAAATGTCACAGAAAATCAAAATCAATACACCAATAGATAGATCTCTCATCATGCAACACGAATCTAAACTTGCTTTAACCTAATTCTCATTACTATGCATGGATCGAGCAAAGTAAGTTTTGTCCATCAAACTTTAAATCACAATAACTTTCTTGTTTCTTGATGAAATTTAATGCCACAAAGCTCAGTATTCTCTACATTCAAAGATCTACCACATGCATATCCTAATTTCATGAATTGTAAGATTCGAATCCTGACCTTAAGTGAAGTGCAGAAATGGATTCGTGACTTTCAAGCCTTGTAATGTCCAAACAGGTGTTCTTCAACTCTTGGATGAATGAATGGATGAAGATTTGAGTGTTAATCTTGCACGATTCTTGCAGAAAATCCAACTGCCATGGATGATGCAACTTGCAACAGTCTTTGAATCAGCTTGCAAATCACTGGATCTTGCTTCCAATAGCCTTAATTATGCATATGGATGAAGGATTGATCAAGAACTAAGCAATGTTTATGAAGAATTTTGAAGAAAAGTTGAGAGAAGTTTGAAGACATTTTGGAAACTAGATCTAGATCTGAGAATTATGCAATGTTAATCCCAAAAACAGTTATGATTATGTTTATATATGGAGTGCTAATGAAGTTGTTAATCCCAATTAGCCAAAATGCAAATGATTAGTGAAATGCAAGTGTTATGCAAATTTTTTCAATTCACCCTATATGCATGAAAGCAATGGAACAGTGCAAGTTTTCTGAGCCAAATCCACTTGAAATGATGTTTCTAAACCAAGGCAAGTGATACCATGTAAAAACAATGCCTATTTTTCAAATTGCCATTTTCCCTCCAAAATTCAAATGGAAATTCAAATATTTTTGTGATCAAAATGCATGGCTTATGATGTATAATTTGGATAGCTCATGTCAAAACAAGAATGTGGCAAGGGATGTGAAGGATAACAGACCGAAAATCCCACTCCATTTGGCCTTATGGTTCAAAAGTTATGCACTTGTGAAGTTCAAATTTGCTTGACCAAGATTTGACCATATCTTCTCAACCATACATGAGAAATTCATGTTCTTGGACTTTTTGGAAATGGGAGAAAAAGATTTACAACTTTCATGTTGGACAGAATTTCATTTGAAGCTTTATTGGTGATGTAATCTTGAGGAGAGAAACCTTTCCATTTTGGCAATTTTGAATTACAAGTCACTTTCTATTTTGGAATGTTTTGTCCTGACTTTATTTTCTTCAATGTTGATGTTTGAAATGTCAAATGAAACTTGTTTGGACATGAATGAAGTGTCTCTAACCCTCTCCCACCTCCAAATCCAACAGTGACTTGTGGTTGACTTTTGTTGACTGATAGATTGCTTGGTTATGCACAGATGAATTTGAGCCTCAATCTCCTGATGAAATGGCTCCACAATGAAACCCTAGCTTCCACAAGCTCAATAAGACATATGATGATCCCCATCTCCATGAACACCTCATCTCCTTGACAAGCCCTGATTGGCACAATACAACTGATTAGGGTTGACCAGAGGTCAAAACCCTAATCCCAGGAACTGATCAGGCACAATGAACCTCTTGGTGATGATAAGACCATGATGATGGTGATGTACCACCTCAACCAAGATAATACCCAATCCTTGAGGAACAAGAAACCCTAATTGAAGCACAATCCCTCAGATGATTAGTGATCAATTCATGAGACCCTCAAACTTGAATCTTTTACCCTCTTTATCTTCTGAGAAAGACTTAGGAGGATGACTTGCTCAATATTCCACATGATATGCAATATGCAATGACTAATGCCCTAAAGATGAAATGCAATATGCTAGTCCCAAGAGAGGAGGGCAAATTTGAGGTGTTACAGCTTTGAGAAATTTAATAAGTAGAAATAAAGAAGACCTTATTTGGAGTTCATATGATCACCCATCTGCTTTGAAATGTAAGAAAAGTCTAAGTACACAAGCTTGTTCCAAGAGGTATGACCAAAAAGTCAACCATTTTAAGTCAAAGTTCCAAGGATCATAACTCCTTCAATTCTCAACATTTTTAATGCCTTATTTTGAATATGAGTCTTAATAATATCCTCTACACCTTCTCTTTACATGACAAGATCTAATTATGCTTCGAGGATATTCAAAAGTTTGGAGACATTATAGGTCATTTGTGGACTTAGTGAAATTTGACCTATTTCATGTGACTTTTCCCCAACTTTCAAAGATCATAACTTCTTCAATTTCTGAAATATTAGGATGATTGGTTTTGTAAAATGTCATTTGTGATACCCTCTACAAGTTTTCTTCAAGGATCAAGGTCAGAATATGCTTGGAAGGCCATGGAATTCATTGAAACATTACATGTCATTTTCAGCCATGAAGCACTCAAATTTTTCTAAGTTATATGATCAGTTTTTCATGCCAACTTCAACATGACATAACTTTGTGCTCAAGCATACAAATGAAACCTTTATTGGAATTGTAATCTTTTCCATGATGTTAGCACATTGCAAAAAGAATGATATCAAAAAGCCTCCTGAGTAGGGTGCCCCATTAGGTTGAACATGGTGACTTGGAATTGAAGAAATTGCCATTGCCCGAGTTTTGAACTTCACTAATCTTAATACTAAGCCAAATTAGCATGTTTTTTGGACCTAAACATGTTTAAACAAGTCTCCAGAAGTTAATTGAACCTTAAAATGCAACATTTGGCCGAGTCTTGATGAGTTTCAAGTCACACTTTTCATTTTGCACGAATTCTGCATCATTTCACACGTATTTGGATCCAATCACATTTCCTATAAATAAAGTAAACTATTGCATTCATTTCCAATCTTTGGGAGAGCCAAGATATCCCTGCTGCAACTTGAATGTTTTACAGAAAATCCAAATATCGGGTTTTGAGTTTCAGGTTATTTCAATCCAATTTCTTGATTCCGTTAGCACTTCGGCATCCTCTAAAACTTTTGAACAATTCCCAAGCTCATACCTTCTGAAGTGGTCTAACCAGATCGAGCATGATTAACTTCTGATCATCATCTGTACAAAGTGGTTTCTGAGCATCATTTGGACTCAAAAA
>NW_026113211.1:0-34891 GCF_024323335.1 Lathyrus oleraceus | reverse complement strand
GAGAGAGAGAGAGAGAGCAAAATGGAAAGGATACTAAGGAGAGGCTATTAGATGATTTAATCGACATTGGAAGAAAATTTACAGCTCCCTGAATAATTATATATATATATATATATATATATATTATATTATATATATATATTATATATTATAATATATATATATATATATATATATAAGCGGAGAGATGAGAGAGAGTGAGAAGAGAGAGAGAGAGAGAGATCAAAATGGAAAGGCACGAGGAGAGCCTATTAGAATGATTTATCGACAGGATAGAAACTTTAACAGCTCTTGTCATACGGTGAACTGACTTTGTGTGTTTTTGCTTTGGATAGCAAATGTCGCGGTTAGCAAGAGTCGCCACCGACTTTTCTTTTATCCCATAAGGAAAGGTGGAAAAGAACAGTAAAGACCTTAATTAGATTTTGGGTTCGGGAGGTACATTATACAAAGGGAAGGTGTTAGCACCCTTTGTATCCATGGTTATCCATGGGCCTTAATTGCTGGATCACTTATGTTTGTCTGAAAAAGTGTTTGTGAATTGCTTAAAAAATGTTTTGAAAAGAGAGTTTAACTTTGTAATGATTCTTGTGCGAATGAATACAAAGTATTTATCTCGTTTAATTTTTGAAAGCGGTTTAGAAAAATATAACTTGGTAATAATTCTAGTACGAATGTGTACCAAGTGGTGATTTTCTAGTATTTGCAAGGTGTGAGGTATGAAAAATATTTTAGGTTGTGAGCCAGCAATTAAGAGTTATACCTACCCAAGGTCTTTATGGGCATTTCCTATCCTTATGAGGGTAAAACTGTCCTTACTATTGAGAAATAAGTAGTTTTATCCTTTGGATGTAAAAGGGTCATCATAGGGTCATCGATTGGTCATTGAAGGCAACATTTGTAAGGATACCTTAGCATTCGAAGGGACGATCATCATTTAACCGTAGGCTACACCGAAGGGTCATCGAGGGACAAAATCATATATTCGAAGGCAACATCCGAGGGACTATGATTTATTTCATAGGGACATGATGATTTAATCGAAGGGTCTTTGCTAAATGTATCCCCACATTCGCGGGACATGACCGTAATACCGTAATATCGTAAGGCAACAAAGAGAGGTCCAAGATCACATATTCAAAGGCAATATTTCACAATCAATTAGGTAGTTGTAATCAATTAGGTAATTAGGTCCATATTATAATCAATTAAGTAATTAGGATGAATCTCCATATTAAAATCAATTAAGTAAATAGGGTGAATCTCCACATTAAAATCAATTAGGTAATTAGGATGAATCTCCACATGGGTATCCCACAAATAAAGTGGAATACCTAACAAGCTACCTTCTCCGGGAGTATGTGAACCCTTACAAAATTCGGCAAACAGGTCAGAATACCAAATCAGGGTGCAATCGAGAATTGCACCAAACAAAAGGAACACAGCGGTAGGACAAAATAGAACAGAACAGAAAAGAAAAATCATAAAATAGAACAGATCCGATAAGCATAGAATAGAACAGCAAAATCCGCGACTGTCACGTTCGCTCCTGCCTCGCCTAGCGAAGGCTTAGCGAATGCTCGCTACATGCTCGCTTAGCGATGTGCTAGCGAGCGACTGCGGGTTTTGAATTTCAGACAGTACGATTTCAGAAAGCTTCCCACCCTATGGCATCCATTACAGAGATTATATGGTTAAACATTCAATATATTCATACATACTTAAATTCCCATGCAAAAACTTGAGATATTTTTATAAATTCAGTCATAATGCCACATGCAAGTTAAGAACATAAGGCGGTAATAGTAATGCAAACCTGTTTGCAATTGAATTGCAACCTTGAATTGGCAAGTCGGATTGAGTTAGGCGGAGGTAACCTTGGTGCAGATGAGTTTCCTTCAGGGTTTCCTTTAGGGTTGCTCTGAATTCTCTGAGTTAGCCTCCAGGGTTGCTGTCTGTGAGTGTTTTCCTTTCTCTCCGTTTTCTCTTCTGTTTTTCGTTCTCCTTTTTCTGACTGAAGTTGTGGTATTTATAATGCTCTTTTTATGACCTAATGGGCTCAGAATGAAGCCCAGAATTTTCTGGTATTCGCAAGCTTCGATAGGCGAGTGGCGTAGCGAAGTGTTCGCTAGGCGAAGGAATTGCTCGCCTAGCGAGCAAACCAGTTTAGGCCATTTTCTGGATTTTGTCATCTGTGTGCTGGGTCCTTGTTCTTTTAAGATCAATGCCTTGAAAAATAAGTTGGAGTGCCTTATAAATGCCTTGTAATATTAACGGGCAAATTTTGGGGTATGACAGCTGCCCCTGTTCAATATTCTTGAACCGAGAGAGTTAGAATGGTGTGTATGCCATTCGTGGCCTGGAGGTGGAAGATTATTGAACACTAGAATGCCCCAAAAATTTGCACTTGTTAATCAAAGGTTAGTCTTGATGGAGATGGGCTTAAAGATGCCCTCTAGGAAGTTTGATGATGAAAGATCAGAATGGATCATATGCTGCTGGGGATAAAGGATCCGAATGGACCATATGCTAGATCGTATCTGAGTAGCAGAATGAGTCATCCATTAGGCGGATGACTTCGCTGGGGATGAAAGATCAGAATGGATCGTACGCTAGATCGTATCTGAGTTGCAGAATAAGTCGTACGTTAGGCTGTATCTGATGAAGGTAGAATCAGAATGGATCGTACGCTAGATCGTATCTGAGTTGAAGATCCAAATGGGTCGTACGTTAGACCGTATTGGAGTTGCAGAGTGAGCTGTACGTTAGGCTGTATCTGAAGAAGAAAGTAGTCGTACGCTGGACTACACCCCGGAATGTACCATACGCTAGGCAGTATCTGAGGATTTGAAGGTCAGAATGGATCGTACGTTAGATCGTATCTGAGTTGCAGAATGAGCCGTACGTTAGGCTGTATCTGAAGAAGAAAGTAGTCGTACGCTAGACTACACCCCGGAATGTATCGTACGCTAGGCAGTATCTGAGGATTTGAAGGTCCAACTGGGTCGTACGTTAGACCGTATTGGAGCTGTTGAAGGTCAGAATGGATCGTACGTTAGATCGTATCTGAGTTGAAGGAGTCATATGTTGAGCTGAATCAGAATGAACCGTACGCTAGGCTATATTTGATAGTATTTGTATATGATGTATTTGCAATGAATATCTGGGGTGGGCTTAAAGATGCCACCATTGGGCGGATATCAGAGTGCTTGTCAGAGTGAATGCTCATATGGATTGTATCTGAGATGTAGTTGAATCTTGAATGTAATTGATAAAGATGTCCGTCTGAATGGACCTTTGTTTTGACTGTATCAGGAGGATAATTAACCTGAAAAGAAAAGTTAGCTTCACGCCATGTCATGATGCATGAGATGTTTTATGCTTATGAAAATAAATGCGAACAATGTATGCATGCGTATGCTGCGAAATGATGTAATGAATGAATTATACGTCTGAAAAGTTTTTCCTGGCGACTCCCTGGGGAAAATAAATCCCCATCTTCTGGTTGGAGATGCTTGTATTGATGACCCTTTCTTAGCTAGGGATACTTGATTTCTGTCTGATGGTGGAAACACTCAACAGAGCCTGGCTGGGGATGGAAGAGGTGACCAGTCTGCCTGGTGATGCCAATCTCTTCTGGGAAATAGCTGGTTTTTGTTGGGGAATAGAATTAGCAATCGGATTCATTGGAACGCATGGTTAGACCTTCTCCTCGATCCTGAAGTCTTTTGTAATTGCTATTTCCGTTTTTATGCATGTATTTTTTATAAACATCGATCATATTCAAATACATATATCAATTCAAATTAAATTAATGGACGTTCATGCAAACGAAACAGAGGAAGTAAAACAAAAGCATCTTTCTGGAAATAAATTGTATTGATTTTGACAGAGGGCCTATAAACAGGCAATTTGTATACAAGGAGACAGAAATCCTAGTAAGAGGAAATTGTCAAGAAAACAAAGAGAAAGCTATGCAGAAAAAGTCCTATCGATTTTAATTCCACTACTGTCATTATGTCTTCAAGCGTCTCATCTCCTGCTGTCGGATAGAAGTGATTGGCTTGTTCAGTTCCTTTGACCTGGGTGAAGCTGACTGAGAACGGGACATAGTCATACGCTTTAATCCCTAATTTTTGCCTGAACCTCCTTTTCAGGTTTTCAGTCCACCAGGATACCCTTTTTTGCCCAAGCCGCCTTTTCAGATTTTCGACTTGCCGGGTGTACATTTTTATATGTTTATCCCTAATTTTTGCCCGAACCCTTTTGGTTCGCCGGGATGCCCTTACTTTTGCCTAGATACATCGACCTAGCGGGTCTTTTTTATGCGTAGTATTTTTTAACTATGTCCGCGTTCACGGGATGTCGGAAGTCTTCGCCGTCCATTGTAGCAAGCATCATGGCTCCACCAGAGAATACCTTCTTAACTACAAATGGCCCTTCGTATGTGGGGGTCCATTTGCCTCTGGGATCACCTTGTGGTAGAATGATACGCTTGATTACCAAGTCGCCAATTTGATACACCTGTCTCTTGACTCTTTTGTTAAATGCCTGGGTCATGCGCTTCTGATATATCTGCCCATGACAAACAGCCGCAAGTCTCTTCTCATCAATCAAATTGATCTGATCGAGTCGAGTCTGAATCCATTCATCTTCATCTAAGCCTGCATCTTTCATAATTCTTAGAGAGGGAATCTGGACTTCCACTGGTAAAACGGCTTCCATGCCGTAGACTAAAGAGAAAGGAGTTGCCCCTGTCGAAGTTCGTACCGAAGTGCGATAACCATGAAGAGCAAAGGGTAACATCTCATGCCAGTCTTTGTATGTTACTGTCATCTTTTGTATAATCTTCTTAATATTTTTATTAGCAGCCTCCACGGCGCCGTTCATCTTTGGCCGGTACGGAGAAGAGTTATGGTGTTTTATTTTGAACTGCGTGCAGAGTTCAGTAATCATCTTGTTGTTCAAATTAGTACCATTGTCAGTGATAATTCTTTCAGGGATGCCATACCGACAAATGAGACTATTCTTGATGAACCGTGCCACCACATTCTTGGTAACAGAAGCAAATGAGGCTGCCTCTACCCACTTTGTAAAGTAATCAATCGCAACAAGAATGAAGCGATGTCCGTTAGAAGCAGTAGGTTTAATCTCCCCAATCATATCAATGCCCCACATTGCACAGGGCCAAGGGGCTGTCAACACGTTTAAAGGAGCAGGAGGCACATGTACTTTATCCGCATAGATCTGGCATTTGTGACAGGTTCTGGAGTGATGGTGGCAATCAGCTTCCATGGTAGACCAATAATACCCTGATCTCAGAATTTTCTTGGCCATCGTATGTCCACTAGAATGAGTCCCAAAAATACCGTCATGCATGTCTTCCATGATCTTTTCTGCTTCTTTTTTATCCACACAGCGAAGCAAAGTCGAACCATGATTGCGTTTGTATAATACTCCATTACTCAAAAAGAATTTAACGGAGAACTTCCTCAGGAATTTTCTGTCATTGGTGGATGCCCCTTCAGGGTATTCCTGAGTTTCTAAATATCTTTTTACTTCGTGGAACCAAGGTTTCTCCTCTACTTCATCAGCATTAAGTTCATAACAATATGCTGGTTCATTTAATCGTTCAATGGTGATCATGGGAGCTTCATTGTCCCATCTGACTCTGAACATAGATGACATGGTAGCCAATGCGTTTGCCAACTGATTCTCTTCTCGTGGAATGTGTTCGAATGTAATCTCTTCAAAGTATGGGATTAATGCCAACACCCGCTCTTGATAAGGGATGAGATTCGGATGTTTAGTGTCCCATTCTCCTTTGATCTGACTGATTACTAAGGTTGAATCTCCGTACACCCTCAAAAACTTGATTCTTAAGTTTATAGCAGCCTTGAGTCCCAAAATACATGCTTCATACTCAGCCATATTATTGGTACAATCAAAACATAGTCTGGCAGTGAAAGGCGTATGGCAACCCTTGGGAGAAATGATTACAACACCAACACCATTGCCCAATGCATTAGAAGATCCGTCAAAAACCATAGTCCATCGGGATTCCCTTTCGGGTCCTTCATTCGGTCCAGGTTCTTCGTAATCAGTAACAAGCATGACATCCTCATCTGGGAACTCAAAATTCATAGATTGGTAGTCATCAACTGCTTGATGAGCCAAATGATCAGCTAGCACGCTCCCTTTGATTGCTTTCTGGGTAGTATACTGGATATCATACTCTGTTAAAATCATCTGCCATCTTGCTATTCTTCCGGAGAGGGCAGGTTTCTCAAATATGTATTTGATGGGATCCATCTTAGAAATCAACAAAGTGGTATGATTCAACATATACTGTCTTAGTCGGCGAGCAGCCCAGGCCAGAGCACAGCAAGTTGTCTCGAGCAGTGAGTATCTTGTTTCACAGTCGGTAAACTTTTTGCTAAGGTAGTATATGGCATGCTCTTTTCGACCAGACTCGTCATGTTGCCCTAACACGCACCCCATTGAATTTTCTAACACGGTCAAATACATGATTAGAGGTCTTCCTTCAACTGGTGGTATCAAAATTGGAGGTTCTTGGAGGTACTTCTTGATTTTGTCAAAAGCTTCCTGACATTCATCATTCCATATCATCTCTTGATTTTTCCTCAGTAGCTTGAAGATGGGTTTGCAGGTAGCGGTCAAATGGGAGATAAACCGGGCAATGTAATTCAAACGTCCCAAGAAACCTCTGACTTCTTTATCTGTACGGGGAACTGGCATTTCTTGAATAGCTCTCACCTTGGCCGGGTCAACCTCAATTCCTCTGCCACTGACAATAAATCCCAAGAGTTTACCGGATCTTACTCCAAAGGTGCATTTGTTCGGGTTCAATCTCAGCTTGTATTTTTTCAACCTCTCAAACAATTTGTACAAATGGTCGAGATGTTCTTCTTCAGTATGAGATCTGGCTATCATGTCATCCACATATACTTCTATTTCATGATGAATCATATCATGAAACAAAACCACCATAGCACGCTGGTACGTTGCCCCGACGTTCTTTAAACCGAATGGCATTACTTTGTAACAGAAAGTGCCCCATTGCGTCACAAACGTAGTTTTCTCCATGTCTTCAGGTGCCATCTTAATCTGGTTATAACCCGAGAATCCATCCATGAAGGAGAATACTTTGTGTTGAGCGGTGTTATCTACCAGAACATCGATGTGCGGGAGTGGAAAGTCATCTTTGGGACTCGCTTTATTCAAATCTCTGTAATCTACGCACATTCGCAGCTTACCATCCTTCTTCGGCACTGGTACCACATTAGCAACCCATTGAGGATAAGAAGTAACGGCTAGAAAACCGGAATTAAATTGTTTCATAACTTCGGCTTTGATTTTCTCAGACATTTCAGGACGCATGCGGCGAACCTTTTGCTTAACAGGACGACAATCTTCCTTCATTGGCAAACGATGCACTACTATATCAGTATCCAATCCTGGCATGTCTTCATAAGACCAAGCAAAAATCTCTACATAGTCATGTAACATCTGAATCAATCTTTCTTTGATACTGTTTTCCAAGCCTGCTCCTATTTTGACTTCTTTCTTGTCTACTTCAGTACCCAGATTTATAATTTCGATTGACTCTTCATGCGGCTGTATAGTCCTTTCTTCTTGCAGTAACAGTCTGGCAAGTTCTCCAGGTACTTCACAATCTTCCTCACTTCCATCCTCGGCTTGGTAGATCGGATTTTCAAAGTCATAATGAACAGTAGTAGAACTATTATCAACAGGATCCAGAGTGGGTATGGATCTGCAATTTGTTACGTGAGTGTGTGTAAGAAAACATAGCCTTTTTTGGCAGATGACAGGAAAGATAAAGAGCGCAATATTTGAATGCAAAAAGTCCATTGATTTATTGAATGTGAATATGCTTATGAAAATGACAAAACCCTTAACAAATTAGCTATTGTGCCCCGGGCATAGGCACAATGCTTTAAGAAGTTCAATTGTAAAAACTAAAAATTTGCAACACTAAAATAGACAATAACAATTACTCCTGACTAAAGGAAATCGGGATAGTGTCCTCAGCCTTCCAATTATTGAGTCCGTCACCAATTGTTGGGAAAATCCAGCTATCCAGGTCGCAATCGCTGTCAGCATCTTCTACAGCATTAATTTGATCTTTGACCATCCTTTCAGAGTTAAATCCCAGACCAGACTTGTCAGACTTGTATGGTACGTTGATCAGTTGACCCCAACCAGTACGACCACCATTTTCGACCACGGCTTGAGCATCTTTCAGAGAAATCATGGCAGGAGGAGCACGAATAACCTTGGGCACAAGGGGAGTTGGCTTAAGGACAGGACTAGGCGGAGGAACCACTTCAAATGACTGAGAAGGAGTCTCGAAGAATTCTCCATCCATCTCGACGTATCTGAAGGCCTGCACACTACTGACAACATACTCTTCTTCCCCACACACAGTGACGATCTTACCCTCTATTGGATACCTCAGCTTTTGATGGAGAGATGAAGCTACAGCACTTGCCCCATGAATCCAAGGGCGTCCCAGCAAGCAGGAATAGGCAGGACGAATGTTCATTACGTGAAAGATAGTGTTGAAGACTTGAGGTCCTATCTTGATAGGGAGGACCACTTCACCGTGGACAACGCTCTTCGCACCATCGTAAGCACGCACCACAATGTCACTAGGCTTCAGTTCAATGCTTTTACAATCAAGTTTATCGAGCACAGTTGTCGGTAGCACATTCAAAGAAGAGCCATTATCGATCAACACATGAGACAAGGTGATCCCCTTACATTCAATGGAGATATGCATAGCTTTATTGTGATTCTTTCCTGCTGGTGTCAGGTCAGCATCGGAAAAGCCTAGGCCATTGTCAACAGCCAGATGAGCAACATAATTTTCGAACTAATCGACGGATGTTTCCTG
The DNA here is from genome assembly GCF_024323335.1 of Lathyrus oleraceus. Lineage (NCBI taxonomy): Eukaryota > Viridiplantae > Streptophyta > Magnoliopsida > Fabales > Fabaceae > Lathyrus > Lathyrus oleraceus. The sequence goes on along the minus strand of NW_026113211.1, from coordinate 25,953 downwards.
AGGTACATGAGCAGTCTTCAAGAATTTTATCAATGCATTGGCATGAGATTCAGAAGATAACAACAAGGATAACATCGAGATCTTAGACGGGGTATGCCCCAACTGTTCTACCACATCAAAATCACTCTTGCGGATGATCTTCAACACTTCTTCCATTTCTTGTTTGGCAACATCTTCAGTAGTAGCTTCGACCGGTATCTCTGACTGAGAAGGGTTGACTGCTGGTTCCTTTCCTCGAGTTTCAGGGGCGGGAGGTGAGATTTCTGGAGAGAAGATCCTTCCGCTTCGAGTAACTTTACTAGTCCCAACAATGTCATTAGGATTAGCAGAATTACCAACTTGCTTTACGCCATGGATGTAAACATCACCTCCATAATTCCACGGAATGGCTTTGCTTGAGGAATACGGTACTGGGCCAGGTGCAGTAATGATTAGGGGAGCTACCCTGGGCTCAGCAGTAATCTTCACAGGTACTCTAGTAGCGGTAATCTTCACTGGGACTTTGGACCTAGCAATCACGAATATTTCTTCAATAGGGTTTCCTACCTTAGGAATCTTTTCGAAGAGAATTGTACGATCATCCATCAGCCGTTGAATACCATTACTCAATTTCAGGCAACCATTGGGTCGGAGTACACAAAGATCACAATTTTCAGCACAACCTGGAAATAAACCAGCTTGCAATAAATTCTTCTTGATGATCAGGAGAGGAGATGTTAAGTCCGCTATAGTAGTGATGTGAGAATTGTCATCGACAACATTAACAACCTTGTCATGATTAGGCATAGGTGCAGTGATGACATTAGGAGTCTCCGGAGGCTCAAATTCAATTTCCCCAGCGTCGATCATATCCTGAATTTTATTCTTCAACAACCAACAATCGTTTGTATCATGCCCGAGGCTATCGAAGTGATATGCACACCTGGCATTGGGATTATAATGAGGAGAAGTAGTGTTGACATTTGCAGGAGGGCCTTTGAGGGTAATTAAATTTGCCTTTAGCATACCCTGCAGTGCTTGCGCTAAAGTCATATTGATCTTGGTAAACTGCCTTCTTGGCCTGTCTTGCCTGTGTTGGAAGTTTTGAGATGGCGGTGCTGCAATCGTAACTGCTCCAACGGCATGGTCACGAGTTTTCTTGTTATGACTCCTTTGACCGTACACAGCATTTGATTCATTCTTCCCCTGATAGGACTTTTTGCTGCTTGCAGAGGTAGCCGCCTGTATCTTTCCACTTCGAATGTCGCTCTCCACACGTTCACCTGTCAATATAAGTTCAGTGAAACCCGATGAAGAACTTCCCAGTAGATGGCTGTAGAATGGGCCAGTCAGTGTACCCATGAACATGTCTACTAATTCTCGATCAGTCATAGGGGGTTTGACTCTGCCAGCCAAATCTCTCCATTTTTGGGCATATTCTTTGAAGCTTTCTTTAGAGCCCATAGTCATATTCTGCAACTGTAGCCGAGTAGGCACTAATTCAGAATTATACTGGTAATGCTTGTAGAAAGTCGTCGCTAAATCAGTCCAGGTGTGGATGTTAGCGCTCTCGAGCTGATAATACCACTCCAAATGTGTGCCAGACAGACTCTCTTGGAAGAAATGGATCCATAGCTTCCTATCAGTGGTATACGGCTGAATTTTTCTCACGTAAGCTCTCAGATGCATCTGAGGACAAGATGCACCATCATACTTAGTGAAAGCGGGGATCTTGAATTTGCGAGGAATGACCACATCAGAGACTAGACCCAAGTGTAACACCTCAAAATTTGCCCTCCTCTCTTGGGACTAGCATACCATATTGCATAACATTTTTAGGTCATTAGGCATTGCATATTGCATATCATGTGGTTACATTGTGCAAGTCATTCTTCCAAGTCTTGATCAGAAGATAGGAGGTTATGTGCAAGCTAGGGTTTCATTGGACTGGTCAGCAATCATCTGAGGATGTGGAGGCCCAAATTAGGGTTTTGTGATTCTCAAGGAGATTGGTCTTCATCTTGATTGCAATGATTCATCATCATCATCATGGTTTATCATCAGATGATTCAAGTGTTGAAGCATATACCTTGAGATTAGGGTTTTGACCACTGGTCAACTCTAATCAGTTGCATTGGGCCAATTAGGGCATGGCAAGGAGATGGGGTCTATGATGGATATGGGGATCATTTCATGGTTATATGGAGCTTATTGAGGCTAGGGTTTCATCCTTGGGCCATTTCATCAGAAGATTGGGGCTCAGATTGACCAGTGCATTGCCAAATTCATCTATCAGTTGAAAAAGTCAACTGTGGTCAACTGTGCTTGATTTTATGGATTTGGAGGTGGGATTGAGTTGGATACACTTCATTCATGTTGAAATAAGTGTTATTTGACATGTCAAAGCTCAAGAATGAAGAAAATCAAGTCAGGACAAAAATTGCCAAAAATAGAAGGTGACTTGTAATGGAAGTTTCCAAAAATGGAAAGTTTTTGACCTCAAAATTACATGTCCAAGGAAGCTTCAAATGGAAATTTGTTCAACATGAAAGTTGTAGATCTTGTTCTCATCTTTCCAAAAAGTCCAAGAACTTGAAATTCCCATGTATGGTTGACAAGTTATGGTCCATTCAATTTCAAAAATGACCTATAATCAAAGTGGCATAACTTTCACATGGAATGTCCAAAATGGATGATCTTTTTATGAGAAAACTCCATTTCACATGTACTTTCATGGCGCATAATCAAAATTTATCAAAAATGGTCAATGTAAAAGGTCAATTTTCAAGTGTACAGTTAAAAATCCAAGGGCAAAATGGTCCAAGTTGAGAAATAATGGGAATTTTGGCATGGGGATTTTTGCAACACCTCACAAATGCAAATTAGAAATTGTCTCAACTGTCATAAACTTCCAAAGTCCAATATTTGATTAAGTCATTTTGGAATTGCACTTGAAAATGCACAATTTGGCATAGCATAGTGAAAATGAAAAATACAAAACCAATTGCCATGAGACAAGTTGCAACACATCACAAATGGAATTTGGAGAGTGTGTGAGCTGTCATACAGCTGTCATGGGCCCCAGGGTGAAAAGTCCATTTTGCCCTTGTTTAGTAAAATGCATTTTTGCTAATCACATTTCATTTTGGTTAATTGGATGATTAAGAGTGTGATTAAGTGGAAGTATAAGAGCCTAATCATAACTAACTTTGGATCAGAATCACAATTTACAAGAAACTCTAACAACTTTTCCCTCCAATTCTCCAAATTCATCAAGAACCTTCAAGAACAAAATTCATTGGAACTTCCTCATTTCTTCACCAATTCACGAAATTTCTTTTGCTTCATCTTCCCTAAGCTATAATCTTCCACTGTTTTGGTAATTTGGAACAAGAAGACCTTGGATTCGTGACTGTCCATGAAGAGTTCAACAATGACAATTGGCAATTTCTTCCACTAGAAGCAACATTGGATCGAGCTAGGCATTGAAGTCGCCTTCCTATACTTCCTTCTTCATCTGTTTTAAGGAATCACCTCTGTCTTCAACTTAAGGTTAGAATTCGAACATCATCATTTCTTAAATTGCTATATGCTTTTGAAAGATTGATCAACGTAGAACAGCGTGATGCTTTTAGTTTTCAAAATGATGAACTATAGGAAGAGATATGTTGATTTTAAGATTTGAATGCAAAACTTTAAATGATCGATCCGTGAGCTGTAGTGAGAATCAGGAGAAATTAGTTACATATTTGAGATCCTCATGCTCAGACCTTTCCAATGGATATCCGTTTGCAAATTTTCATGGCGATTTGAGGATTTCCATTTTTCTGCATTTTTGAGCTTGTGTTGGTGAGGAAGACGATGAAATTTGTGTGTTTGATCCAAATACTGCCTTGCCTCATTTGAATTTCTGTTTGGCGCCACTCTCAGCCAATGAGAACATTTCTTTTTCACTTACTGAAACGACGTCGTTTTGGCGTTTGGTCCAGAAATTACATCCGTGCCATTATTATATAATTATTTATATTATTTCATTGGCTTTTTCTTTTTTTATTTCATTTTGAGGTTTGATCTTAGAAAATTAATATCTCATTCATAATTTATCCAAATTGAGTGCAATTTTTTGCATTGTTCTTCTTGAAATGTGTAGAATTTTATCATGATTTTTGTGGATTTTTTGCATGTATGGAAAAATAATGAGCCTAGGGTTTGTAGAATGTGTCACAATTTTGTACACTTCACCATATTCATCATGAAATGCTCATACATTTAAAGAAATGATTGAAATTTTTTGTGCTCATTCTGGACATGTTGATGGTGATTTACATGTAAAGTTTATGATTTTTGGATACCTGATGATGGAGATATGATTTTTTGAATCTAGGTGTGACAATTTGTGTCACACCTAGTTAGGTCAACTTTCTGATTTTATTTGCATGACCTAGGATTGTTTGATTGAGCCAATTTTTTGCATGAATGATCATTGGTATGTCAAGATAACATGTGAATTATTCTGGATTTTTCTATGGTATTTTCCATTTGATTGATAATTCTCTTCACTGTTGGTTCATTTTGCAACATTGTGTGACACATGTTTGTATTTCTTTTCTGAAATTCTCATATGGTATTGGATGAAGATGAAATTTGATATGTGGATTGTAGACACATTATAGGACATCATAGTTTTGGTCCCATTAATTTCTAATATGTTGTCACTGTTTTATGAATTTTTGAAGTGGATGCTTGCTTGAATGTCTTGGTTTGGCTTGAATAATTGTGTCTGGATTTCTTGATTTTCATTGACATACTTTCTTTTGTCCAATTGAGCTGAAAATTGACATGCCATACATTGAATATGTCCTGTTTAGGTGTGAATTATTTGAGGATTTTTGGAATTGTTTTGGTATGCTTTTGAGTGAGATAGTTCTGTTTGGTCATGTGAAGTTGCAAATTGCATGTTTGATGTTAAATTGTGCATGAAATGAATATGGTGGAGGATATGAGCATGGGACCAATTGCATTTGCTTTTTAATTGTTTTAATTTGATTTTGGATTGGTTTTGCTTGCTGTTTAGATTTTTTTCTCCCTTTTGGACCCTAGGCTTGGCCTAGTGGTCTAGTTTCTCACATTTGGTTTGACTTTTCAGGTTAAAAGTGCAAAAGGCTTAAGAAGGAAATTGAAAAGTGAAATTTGAATTTGTTTGATGTTGTCCACTAATTTGACTTTGTTTTGTAGGTTGTGAAGCTTGAGCTTGGGCTTATAGCTTGCACTTACGTGCATTAACTTGTGTTGCTTTGTACAGATTAACTGATTAACATTTGCTGTTTACTGTTTATTTGTCTGAGTACTGATGATACTTGATTGATTTCAGGTACATTTAGTCGCTTACAGTTCTTTAAGAACTTGCTTGCTGCTGCTTGGTTTTTAAACCAATTGAGGTAGGACTTCTATTCTTCATGTAGTCTGGAAGACCTGGCCTGTTACTTGGCCAGGCAACTGTCTGAAGTCCTCCTTAAGAGGCGATGTTTGTGGTTGTTTACATTTGTGCCAAGCAGGTAAAGACCTCTATGAGGCAATTGGTGGATCAAAGGGATATGCAATCTATCCCCCACTATTCTGTGAGTCGTCCCTCTGCTCACACGGCTGTGTGTTGATGCATTGGGACACAAACCCAAGATCTTGTGCTGTTGCACGATCGAGTCAGAGTCTTTGAGCGTAGAAGGGTCCCTCCATTCTGGACCCACGCTCCTTTGTCTGAAGCTCTCCCTGGTCAGGGATAAGAGCTGTGAAGTCTAATCTTCACTCACCTCTCATCTGCTTCACCTTAGCCCCGCAATGGCAAGGTTAAGAGCGAATACTACCCATGTACAGATGACTTGCTTCGGCAGTCAAACCCATTGTTTGAGCCTCACTTGACTGGTTATAGTGTGTGCTTTGTGAATATTTGTTTGCTCTGTTTGCTTGTATGCTTGTATGCTTGCTTTCTTCCTGGATAGGATTAGCTTGCAGTTGTGCAAGTAGGTAGAAACCTCAACGTAGGGTAATGATGCATGACAACACTAGGCTCGAGTACAGCTCCCTGGTAGTGTGTCTTCCCTTGGTTTCTGGCTAGAGTTTCTTTCCCTTGGAGGGGAACTACATCGCCCTGATCCTCGTTCCAGACGAGGTATGTAGGCAGGAGACCGTGCGAGGTCTCTCCGGGCACTTTTTTTCTTTTTTTGCGTGTGTTTGCTTGTTATCTGATCGTGTGTTTTGGTTCGGATGCCGATGTAAGTCCAGTGATTGGCGGTCGGGCTCCACGTTTGCCTTCTTGTGTGCGTTTTGGTTCGGATGCTGATGTAAGCCCAGTGATTGGCATTCAGGCTCCATGTTTGCCTGTTTGGGTGTTTGCTTGTTTGGCGTGCGTGAGCCGAACTACAGCAGCTCTGATTCTCGTTCCAGACGAGATATGTAGGCATAGGATGCGATGTCCTATCGAGCTCCCTTCTCTTAACCCCACCTGCGTTCCCCTGTGTGTGTGTGTGATGTTTTAGCAACCTATTCTTTATTTTAGAACGTGGATCCCGTCGAGTACGACGGACGTGAGGGGTGCTAATACCTTCCCCTTGCGTAACCGACTCCCTTACCCTTTCTCTTTGGTCGCGAGACCATTTCCTTTCCAGGTTTCTCTGAGCGTTTCCTTTCCCTATCTTGGGATAAATAACGCGCAGTGGCGGCTCTGTGTTGTGTTTTTGTTTCAGCCTCGCCGGTTGTTTTTTCGCGGATGCGACAGCTGGCGACTCTGCTGGGGATTTACGGATGTTGACCTGTGCTGGTCCATCTTCCCTAAGCGAGTCCTTCCTAGCATTCTAGGATAGTTTAGGTTGCTTGTTTTGCTTTATTTATTGCATTTATTATTCTGACCATGTATATATGTGCATAAATATTTGCATGCATCATACTATCATGTTGTTGCCGTCCTCTGTGCAGGTGGTTCCGTTGTTTTGGGGTGGGTGTTCTGAGTGAGGCCCAATACCCAGGCCTGAGTATACACCTAGGATTAGCGTGGTCTCATGTTTCTTCACATGTTGTACGACATGATGCGGAGACATGTCACCACAGCCGGACGAGGTTCATTTGGGAGAGTCTTGCCGGGTGGAGTTATTCCGCTTTGGTTGGGTTATCTCTTCTGAGCTATTGACTCCGGTGACCGATCATTTCCCGGATCTTTGGTTTAGACGATCTTAAGGGAGCTACAATGGCACACCCGAAAGGGCAAACCCATTGAGTATCTTTGCCCGATTGTCGAGACTATTATCCGCCTTAGGATGACCTGATTAGAATTTACCTGTGAGGGGAGGGTGATTCTTTCAGATGCATGTTCAGATGGTGACTCAGATGGTGACTTTTTGTTCCGTGGATCAGAGTCGTATTTATAAGTCGGATTTATGGCCAGTTATTTCTGAGACGCCGGAGTGCTGTCCGTGGTATTTATCAGTGGGGATCCGTTTATTTCAGGATTCCCCGGGCCGATTTTATCAGTGGGGATCCGTTTATTTCAGGATTCCCCGGGCCGATTTTATCAGTGGGGATCCGTTTATTTCAGGATTCCCCGGGCCGATTCAGAGATTATTGTGGGTATCTGCTCAGAGATTGTCTGATGATGATGTGATATATCTTCCGTTTATTTCGGAACCCTTGAGTCGGATCTGTGGTTACATTCTCCTTCAGATGGTTGTGATCAGTTCAGTGGTCCGGGCTGTGATTCAGAGCAACAGATGATCAGAGGACTTGGAGGATGGCATAATGCATTGCATTCATACATCTGCATCATTCTCATTTTGCATTCATCTGCACCAAACCTACGTCTAGCCATATGGGGAGTATCATTGATTGAGAATCTGGTTGAGAGACATCTTGAATTTCAGAATGTGGATGTCAAAAATGTTATCTGTCTCGATGAAACCAGAATCAAAAGACAGAAGCTTCTTCATATGGATAGACGTTGCATTCATGCATATTAACCTGTTTGCTGTTTTGTAGGTGTCGGATTCTGACGTGCTTGACTGTTTCAGGAATCATTGCTCGCGCTCGTAGAGTTGTACCTTTGCACTCAACCCGTCCTCACAGATACTTTACTCGACGCAATACTCCCAGACTGATGGATCTTCCAAGTACTGATCTCCTCGAGCTGAAGGACAAAATGACTGAGCTGATCAACATCATGCAGGGTTTTGCAGTTGGTCAGAAAGCTTTGGCTGACAAAGTTGAAAAGCTCGAGCGGGCTTCAGCTGCTAACAGTGGGGTTAACCTGGATGGTGTCTTCAACCAGGGGCTGGGTGGATCCAGAGACGGTGAAAAAAGAGCAACCGTAGGTATGGTGAACAACAATGCTGGTGGACTTGGTGCTGCTACTGGTGGTGGGCCCGGTCTGGGGCATAATCTGAAGGATAGTCTGTTCCCGCCTTTCTTTGGGGTCGATGATGACAGAGAGGAGGACAGAGAGGCTGATCAGTTCTCTATGCTGAATGAGCCATTTGGTCAGTATGGTGCCCAACCTCAGAATAAGGAGATTCAGTTGCTGGCAGAGAAGGTAAGGGCTCTGGAAAGCCACGCTACTCCGGGATTTGTCAACATGTCCAACATGGGGCTGGTTGAGGGGATTGTGATTCCACAGAAGTTCAAGGCGCCCGCATATGATAAATATAATGGGAGTTCCTGCCCGGAGACTCACCTTCAAGCATTCGTCCGCAAGATCTCTGCGTACACAATGGATCAGAAGCTGTGGATGTACTTTTTCCAGGACAGTCTGTCCGGAGGGTCCCTGGAGTGGTACACCAAGCTGAAATCTGCTGACATCAAGAGCTGGCAGGATTTGGGAGATGCATTCTTTAAACAGTACCAGTTCAATGCTGACATGGCTCCTAGTCGTACCCAGCTGCAGGGTATGTCTCAGAAGTCAAGTGAAGGGTTTAAAGAATATGCCCAAAGGTGGAGGGAGTTGGCTGCCAGAGTTCAACCTCCATTGGTTGATAGAGAGATGTCTGATCTCTTTATGGGTACCTTGCAAAGGGTTTTTGCTGAAAGAATGGTTGGATGCCCGGTTACCAACTTTGCTGATATTGTGGTGGCCGGAGAAAGAATTGAAAGTTGGCTGAAAATGGGGAAGATTCAAGGTAATGCTTCGTCATCAGCATCGAAGAAGCCATTTGGGAATGGTCAGCGCAAGAATGAGGGTGAATCGAGTGCTGTGTATGCCCAGAGAGGAAATGGTAGGGATCGTTACTACCAGCACACTGCTGCTGTAACCATCCCTGCTGGTAATCAGTCAGTACGACAGCAACGTCAGCCACCTCAGCAGAGAGCCGGGTATCAAGTAAGGGGAAAAGGGATTGATCGTCAGTTCGATAAACCGCCTGTGACTTACGCTTCTCTGTTTAAAAAGTTGATGGATCTTGGATTGGTACGGCCAAGGGTGTTGACTCCGTTGAAACCTGATCAGAGGCCTGCCAGCTATGATGAGAATGTCAGGTGTGAGTTCCATGCTGGGGCACCCGGATATCACATTGAGGATTGCAAAGCTTTTAAGCATATTGTCCAGGATCTGGTAGACTCCAAGGCCATCAATTTTGCGCCATCACCGAATGTCAATGCTAATCCCATGCTGGCGCATGGTCAGGAGATGGTGAGTGCAATTGCTGAAGATTCGGATCACGCCTGTGCAATGGGTGAAGAGATTGATAGTGTCCGCGAACTGGAATCGTGGATAAAATCGTGCGTACCAGGAAGCTGGAAGGCTTAAAAGATCATCACTGTCACTCATCCGGAAGAGTAATATTTCTGTTTTTCAGTTTTATCTGCATGAAAGCCATGCGTGTTGCCCGACACGTAATGGTTCATTGTAAGGGCCACCTCATGTTCATAATTTGTAACATTTCTGCATCATTAATAAATGGATGTTTTTCAGTCAAAAAACGGTGTTCCCTGTCTTTCATTTATTTTTGCAGTTTAAAAAAACAAATAAAAATGGCAATGTTTATTTTCATTTTCCTTTTTTTGATTTGTCTTGTGCCGATATCGAAATAAGTAATTCTCCGGATCTCGTTGATAACAATTTGGTTACACCTCATATGACTTCGACAAACCGATCTATCATGCCGAAGAATAAGGCGAAGAAGATTGTGATCTGCTGGGATTAACCAGGTTGTCAAAACAAGAGGAGAAGGTGATTCTGCCGCATGAGGAGCGATTGAGATCGTGAATCCAAGCACCGCCGAGGTCAGGAAGGAAAGAAATTGGAGCCGCTTCAGAGGCGAGTCGAGAGCAGAATGGTAGCCCTATTGAAGGAGCGTGTGAGTACCTTCGCCTGGTCATGTCAGGATATGCCAGGGTCGGATACCGGTGTCGTTGTGTACAAGCTACCATAGGGAGCAGGCTGTCCTCTAAAGAAGCAGAACGTCAGTGCCTGTATCAGAAAGCCATGATGACTTTGTTTCATGATATGATTCATCATGAAGTTGAATGCTATGCTATGACATGATAGCAAAGTCCCAAAGCAGAAGAGGGGCATCTGGCAGACCGGGGCAAGTCGGTTGACCAGTTGAGACAATTCAAACTGAGGTTGAATTCAAGTGAGTGCACTATCAGAGTGCGATCCGGTAAGCTGTTGGGGTTTATTGTCAGAGAGGAATCCGAGGTTGATCCTGCAAAAAAAGAAAAAAAAAAAAAAAAAAAAAAATAATAATAAAAAAAAGAAGAATGCCTGAACCGAGAAAAATAAAGAAAGAGGTTTGTGGTTTCTTAGAAAGATTGAACTACCTGTCATGGTTCACATCTTATCTAACAGCTACGTGTGAACCCATATTCAAGATGTTGAAAAAAAGAGATCGAACGGTCAGGTGAAATAATGATTGCCAAGGGGCATTGAAGAAATAAAAGAAAAAGTTGCAGGAACCTCCGATTCCGTTGCCTCCCTATGGAAAGAGATTGTTAATCTGTACTTGACAACCTTCGAGGGGTCTACGAGGTGTATTGGGTCAGCATGACGCGTCTTGTCGAAAAGAGCATGCAATTTACCTTAGCAAAAAGTTTACCGACTGTGAAACAATACATTCGCTGTTCGAGAAAACTTAATGTACTTTGGCATAGGCTGCTCGCCGACTGAGACAGTATGTGCTGGTTCATATCACTTTGTGGATTTCAAGATGGATCTGATCAAGTACATATTTGAGAAGCCAGCATTAACCGGACGGGTTGCGAAAGAGCAAAAGAATGTTGACTGATTTGTGATGCTCTCAGAAAGCAATCAAGGGGTGTATTGCCTGATTACATCGCTCCGCAACCCATTGGGGGTCATCAACCGATGAAGTTTGAGTTCCCTGATGAGGACATCTCGAGGTACTCTAATCGAAAGATTGAGAGTGACCGATCCCGGAGGAGGGGCCTGACCCTGAATCCGAACGGATTCTGATGTCTGATGGGGAGGTTAAGGTGGATAAGCTTTCGTTGCCCGGATAACATTTGAATGCACCAACGGTGTGATTGTGCAGAAAATGGTGGTAACCTACAGAGACTGGCATGAGATGTTGCCGTTTGCATTGCATAGGTATTGACCTCAGTGCGCTTACTAGGGCAACTCCGTTCTCACTCATGTATGGAATGGAAGCAGTATTACCTGTTGAGGTTCAGATTCCCTCTTTGAGAGTCCTAAGGGGCGCGAAATTGCAAGAGGCGGAATGGGTAAGAACCCGGTACGAAGAGCTGAGCCTGATTGAAGAATAGAGGCTAGCAGCCATCTGTCATGGGCAGTTATACCAACAAAGGATGAAGCGTGCTTTTGATAAGAAGGTACGACCTCGGGTATATCACGTTGGTGATATGGTGCTGAAAAGGATCCTTCCTCCTCAAAACGATCGAAGGGGCAAATGGACACCGAATTATGAAGGTCCATTAGTGGTCAAGAAGGTTTTCTCTGGTGGAGCCTTGTTGTTAACGACCATGGATGGCGAGGATTTTCCATCCCCTGTGAATGCGGACGCAGTTAAAAAATACTTCGTATAAAAGACCCGCTGGACGAAAAGAACAAAATAGTCCAGGAAAAAATGGGCATCCCGGCGAACCAAAAACAGAAAGAGGTTCGGGCAAAAATTAGGGATAAAATGAAAAATTGTACACCCGGCAAGTCGAAAACCTGAAAAGGCGACTTGGGCAAAAAGGGTATCCCGGTGGACTGAAAACCCGAAAGGGCGGTCCAGGCAAAAGAGGGATTGAAACGAATGACTGCGTCTAGCATGATCGTTTGCGCTTTGGTTAAAGCATCATGGATAATACCCGGTAGGGATCAATCAGAAACGTCTTGTTCAGAAGGCAGAAAGCACGGAGAGTCTGAGGACATACGGGGTGTAACCGAGTTGGAACTCGATGAGATCACGGGTTTCACATTGCCATTAGGATAGATTTTTCCTTTTGTGCGCAATTACCTCTTTTCAGGAATTGCTTCCTTTGTATTGCTCAATTTGAGCCACACTTTTCCAATCAATAAAATGCATATTCAGTCAAATAATTTTGTTTTTTGTTTTCATTACCGCTTTGATTGCAAAAACATCCAGGTTATTTTTGATAAAGAATCTTGCATTTTAAGACATACAGGTCCCTTCCAATGCATGTTTATAAGATTGAAAGCTTGAAATCTTTATTCGGCAGGTTGGGTGACCCAAGTGTTGAAATCTTGACACGCCTGGGGCACGGTTTTATCTAACGATCTGTTTTGCAGGTGCTGTTAGTTATTTTCACTCACTTGCAGGTTGTGATGTGGAAGCTTGTCGACAAAAACAAACCCCCAGGGAGTCCAGACAGGGATGAGTGAATGGGTAGAGAAGTGGCGAAGAGGCGTTGAGACGTACGACGATCCTTGATGATAATCAAGAAGATTCTTCAAAATCGGAAGATTGGAAAGTCTGTAGGGATTCCCCGCAGGGTCCAATCAGGGATGAATGAATGGGTAGAGAAGCGAGGAGAGACGTCGAGACGTCCGACGACCCTTGGAATTAATCAAGAAGACTCTTCAAAGTCGGAAAATTGAAATTATGTATAAATCCCAAGAGTACGTTTCCGTCGAGCGCGAAGCGGTTGGGAATACAAGATGATGGAGCAGAAAAGGTCCAGACGAGTCTGGGAGTTCTCAAAAGTGGAAAGCTGATACGAGATTGGGAGGTGGATACCGTGGTTCGACGAGTCGACGGGTGTTCTATACCAACTTCTCTCATTTCCCCAGCTATATCCCCAAGCAGAATTAGAGGACTGAATCCCCAGCAGATCCAAGGTCTATGGATCCCCTAGCCGAGTCAGGATGATTATCCCCGACAGGTTTAAACGGTGTTTCCTCAGCAGCCAGGCCTGAAGGTTGCTATTCCCCGAGTGGAGCGGGTTTCAATGAAATATATCTCCAGCAGTGTTCATCCTACCAGTGGATTGGATGAGTTTCCGTAGCAGACTGATATCTGCATCCCTAGCTGAGTTGATTCTACCTATGGATTGCATGGGCTGTCCCCAGCGGAGTGGCCTTCGCTTCCCTAGCAGGGTCAGGATGGTTATCCCCAGCAGGTGTCAGATCGATGCTTCCCCAGTTGCCAGGCCTGGAGGTGGCTGTTTTCCCAGCAGAGTATCTGTGAGCATTTCCCCAGTGAAGTCGTCAGGTATCTGTGAGGTTTTCTCGAAGCAGAGTCGAGATTTATATCCTCAGCAAGTCAAAGATTGTTGTATCCCCACAGAGTGTTGGTGGTTCTTATTCCCCAGCAATTCCAGAGCGGATTGGGTGCAAAGGAGGTTCTTCCCCAGCAAGGGTTGCCTTTTTCCAGCAGCAGTGCTATTCCCCAGCAGGGCGGAGATCGGAGTATTGTCGAGTTCCTCAGCAGAGTGTCTCGTGCTTCCCAGAAGAGTCCCTTGAGGGGGATATTTTTTTATGCATTCATCATGTAAATAAGCATAGCATATTGCATAGAAAAAATAAATAAAGCGCGTAGCATTTCCATAATTATGGAGCATTACGCAGAAAAATCAATCATGCATCATTGCAAGCATAGGCTAGTCTCAAGCCGTGGTTACCGTTTGAGATATGGTTCTGCCAGTGGGTGAAGATGCTACTCGAGCCGTGATTACCGTTTGAGGAGTGGTTTCACTAGTTGGAAAATCATCAGTATTGCAAGTATCAGTTACTCGGGCCGTGATTACCGCTTGAGATTTGATGTTCTCCAGTAGTGCGATACTGGAGGAGATTTTTTCCGTCGGACAGAGATGGAGATGTGACGCGTTCAGCGCGATTCAAGCCGTGGATACCGCTTGATATTTGGTTTCACCGGATGGTGAAGATGTTACTTGGATAAGTTCAACATCATGACGCGTTCAGCGCGATTCAAGCCGTGGATACCGCTTGATATTTGGTTTCGCCGGATGGTGAAGATGTTACTTGGATAAGTTCAACATCATGACGCGATCAGCGCGACTCAAGCCGTGGATACCGCTTGATATTTGGTTTCGCCGGATGGTGAAGATGTTACTTGGGTAAGTTCAACATCATGACGCGTTCAGCGCGATTCAAGCCGTGGATACCGCTTGATATTTGGTTTCACCGGATGGTGAAGATGTTACTTGGATAAGTTCAACATCATGACGCGTTCAGCGCGATTCAAGCCGTGGATACCGCTTGATATTTGGTTTCGCCGGATGGTGAAGATGTTACTTGGATAAGTTCAACATCATGACGCGATCAGCGCGACTCAAGCCGTGGATACCGCTTGATATTTGGTTTCGCCGGATGGTGAAGATGTTACTTGGATAAGTTCAACATCATGACGCGATCAGCGCGACTCAAGCCGTGGATACCGCTTGATATTTGGTTTCGCCGGATGGTGAAGATGTTACTTGGATAAGTTCAACATCATGACGCGATCAGCGCGACTCAAGCCGTGGATACCGCTTGATATTTGGTTTCGCCGGATGGTGAAGATGTTACTTGGATAAGTTCAACATCATGACGCGATCAGCGCGACTCAAGCCGTGGATACCGCTTGATATTTGGTTTCGCCGGATGGTGAAGATGTTACTTGGATAAGTTCAACATCATGACGCGATCAGCGCGACTCAAGCCGTGGTTACCGCTTGAAGGTTTGGTTTCACCAGATGGTGAAGATGTTACTCTGAGGAGTTTAGCATCATGGCGTCAGATCAGCAATGTTCCCCAATAGTGCGATATTGGAGGAAATTTTTCTATCGAGCAGAGATGGAAATAAAATCAGAGGGCGTTACGCGATCAGCGCGATTCTGGGGTTCAAACTGGAGAATGGGGTTCATTATGTGGCAAACAGGAGAGCGGGGTTCAAATGCGGTGATCCGAGGATCATTGGCGCAAGAGAAAATTTCGGGGTTCAAGAAAAGCATAAAAAGAAGAGAGAATAATAATCCCGAGTGGATGAGTGGTGTTCAGGCCATGGTTATCCCTGCATTACCATTTATTTTGGTATCCAGGTCGACAGTTCCATTTCGGTATTCAGGCCGACTTTTCTTCCGTACCAAACGGATTTTTGTTCAAGATTGTTTCTTCGCCGATGCTGACAGGCGTTGTTAATTATTTTCCCATCAGAGTGCAAATTGTTCGTCTGTTTCTTGGTATTCAATCACTCTTCATCCTGATCATCTGAAAGCCGAGGCTATTCATATCGACAGGTTCACAGTGGATTGAATAGGGGCAGCTGTAACACCTCAAAATTTGCCCTCCTCTCTTGGGACTAGCATACCATATTGCATAACATTTTTAGGTCATTAGGCATTGCATATTGCATATCATGTGGTTACATTGTGCAAGTCATTCTTCCAAGTCTTGATCAGAAGATAGGAGGTTATGTGCAAGCTAGGGTTTCATTGGACTGGTCAGCAATCATCTGAGGATGTGGAGGCCCAAATTAGGGTTTTGTGATTCTCAAGGAGATTGGTCTTCATCTTGATTGCAATGATTCATCATCATCATCATGGTTTATCATCAGAAGATTCAAGTGTTGAAGCATATACCTTGAGATTAGGGTTTTGACCACTGGTCAACTCTAATCAGTTGCATTGGGCCAATTAGGGCATGGCAAGGAGATGGGGTCTATGATGGATATGGGGATCATTTCATGGTTATATGGAGCTTATTGAGGCTAGGGTTTCATCCTTGGGCCATTTCATCAGAAGATTGGGGCTCAGATTGACCAGTGCATTGCCAAATTCATCTATCAATTGAAAAAGTCAACTGTGGTCAACTGTGCTTGATTTTATAGATTTGGAGGTGGGATTGAGTTGGATACACTTCATTCATGTTAAAATAAGTGTTATTTGACATGTCAAAGCTCAAGAATGAAGAAAATCAAGTCAGGACAAAAATTGCCAAAAATAGAAGGTGACTTGTAATGGAAGTTTCCAAAAATGGAAAGTTTTTGACCTCAAAATTACATGTCCAAGGAATCTTCAAATGGAAATTTGTTCAACATGAAAGTTGTAGATCTTGTTCTCATCTTTCCAAAAAGTCCAAGAACTTGAAATTCCCATGTATGGTTGACAAGTTATGGTCCATTCAATTTCAAAAATGACCTATAATCAAAGTGGCATAACTTTCACATGGAATGTCCAAAATGGATGATCTTTTTATGAGAAAACTCCATTTCACATGTACTTTCATGGCGCATAATCAAAATTTATCAAAAATGGTCAATGTAAAAGGTCAATTTTCAAGTGTACAGTTAAAAATCCAAGGGCAAAATGGTCCAAGTTGAGAAATAATGGGAATTTTGGCATGGGATTTTTGCAACACCTCACAAATGCAAATTAGAAATTGTCTCAACTGTCATAAACTTCCAAAGTCCAATATTTGATTAAGTCATTTT
This sequence comes from Lathyrus oleraceus, assembly GCF_024323335.1. Taxonomy (NCBI): domain Eukaryota; kingdom Viridiplantae; phylum Streptophyta; class Magnoliopsida; order Fabales; family Fabaceae; genus Lathyrus; species Lathyrus oleraceus. The sequence continues at coordinate 9,082 of NW_026113211.1, read as the reverse complement.
GGAATTGCACTTGAAAATGCACAATTTGGCATAGCATAGTGAAAATGAAAAATACAAAACCAATTGCCATGAGACAAGTTGCAACACATCACAAATGGAATTTGGAGAGTGTGTGAGCTGTCATACAGCTGTCATGGGCCCCAGGGTGAAAAGTCCATTTTGCCCTTGTTTAGTAAAATGCATTTTTGCTAATCACATTTCATTTTGGTTAATTGGATGATTAAGAGTGTGATTAAGTGGAAGTATAAGAGCCTAATCATAACTAACTTTGGATCAGAATCACAATTTACAAGAAACTCTAACAACTTTTCCCTCCAATTCTCCAAATTCATCAAGAACCTTCAAGAACAAAATTCATTGGAACTTCCTCATTTCTTCACCAATTCACGAAATTTCTTTTGCTTCATCTTCCCTAAGCTATAATCTTCCACTGTTTTGGTAATTTGGAACAAGAAGACCTTGGATTCGTGACTGTCCATGAAGAGTTCAACAATGACAATTGGCAATTTCTTCCACTAGAAGCAACATTGGATCAAGCTAGGCATTGAAGTCGCCTTCCTATACTTCCTTCTTCATCTGTTTTAAGGAATCACCTCTGTCTTCAACTTAAGGTTAGAATTCGAACATCATCATTTCTTAAATTGCTATATGCTTTTGAAAGATTGATCAACGTAGAACAGCGTGATGCTTTTAGTTTTCAAAATGATGAACTATAGGAAGAGATATGTTGATTTTAAGATTTGAATGCAAAACTTTAAATGATCGATCCGTGAGCTGTAGTGAGAATCAGGAGAAATTAGTTACATATTTGAGATCCTCATGCTCAGACCTTTCCAATGGATATCCGTTTGCAAATTTTCATGGCGATTTGAGGATTTCCATTTTTCTGCATTTTTGAGCTTGTGTTGGTGAGGAAGACGATGAAATTTGTGTGTTTGATCCAAATACTGCCTTGCCTCATTTGAATTTCTGTTTGGCGCCACTCTCAGCCAATGAGAACATTTCTTTTTCACTTACTGAAACGACGTCGTTTTGGCGTTTGGTCCAGAAATTACATCCGTGCCATTATTATATAATTATTTATATTATTTCATTGGCTTTTTCTTTTTTTATTTCATTTTGAGGTTTGATCTTAGAAAATTAATATCTCATTCATAATTTATCCAAATTGAGTGCAATTTTTTGCATTGTTCTTCTTGAAATGTGTAGAATTTTATCATGATTTTTGTGGATTTTTTGCATGTATGGAAAAATAATGAGCCTAGGGTTTGTAGAATGTGTCACAATTTTGTACACTTCACCATATTCATCATGAAATGCTCATACATTTAAAGAAATGATTGAAATTTTTTGTGCTCATTCTGGACATGTTGATGGTGATTTACATGTAAAGTTTATGATTTTTGTATACCTGATGATGGAGATATGATTTTTTGAATCTAGGTGTGACAATTTGTGTCACACCTAGTTAGGTCAACTTTCTGATTTTATTTGCATGACCTAGGATTGTTTGATTGAGCCAATTTTTTGCATGAATGATCATTGGTATGTCAAGATAACATGTGAATTGTTCTGGATTTTTCTATGGTATTTTCCATTTGATTGATAATTCTCTTCACTGTTGGTTCATTTTGCAACATTGTGTGACACATGTTTGTATTTCTTTTGTGAAATTCTCATATGGTATTGGATGAAGATGAAATTTGATATGTGGATTGTAGACACATTATAGGACATCATAGTTTTGGTCCCATTAATTTCTAATATGTTGTCACTGTTTTATGAATTTTTGAAGTGGATGCTTGCTTGAATGTCTTGGTTTGGCTTGAATAATTGTGTCTGGATTTCTTGATTTTCATTGACATACTTTCTTTTGTCCAATTGAGCTGAAAATTGACATGCCATACATTGAATATGTCCTGTTTAGGTGTGAATTATTTGAGGATTTTTGGAATTGTTTTGGTATGCTTTTGAGTGAGATAGTTCTGTTTGGTCATGTGAAGTTGCAAATTGCATGTTTGATGTTAAATTGTGCATGAAATGAATATGGTGGAGGATATGAGCATGGGACCAATTGCATTTGCTTTTGAATTGTTTTAATTTGATTTTGGATTGGTTTTGCTTGCTGTTTAGATTTTTTTCTCCCTTTTGGACCCTAGGCTTGGCCTAGTGGTCTAGTTTCTCACATTTGGTTTGACTTTTCAGGTTAAAAGTGCAAAAGGCTTAAGAAGGAAATTGAAAAGTGAAATTTGAATTTGTTTGATGTTGTCCACTAATTTGACTTTGTTTTGTAGGTTGTGAAGCTTGAGCTTGGGCTTATAGCTTGCACTTACGTGCATTAACTTGTGTTGCTTTGTACAGATTAACTGATTAACATTTGCTGTTTACTGTTTATTTGTCTGAGTACTGATGATACTTGATTGATTTCAGGTACATTTAGTCGCTTACAGTTCTTTAAGAACTTGCTTGCTGCTGCTTGGTTTTTAAACCAATTGAGGTAGGACTTCTATTCTTCATGTAGTCTGGAAGACCTGGCCTGTTACTTGGCCAGGCAACTGTCTGAAGTCCTCCTTAAGAGGCGATGTTTGTGGTTGTTTACATTTGTGCCAAGCAGGTAAAGACCTCTATGAGGCAATTGGTGGATCAAAGGGATATGCAATCTATCCCCCACTATTCTGTGAGTCGTCCCTCTGCTCACACGGCTGTGTGTTGATGCATTGGGACACAAACCCAAGATCTTGTGCTGTTGCACGATCGAGTCAGAGTCTTTGAGCGTAGAAGGGTCCCTCCATTCTGGACCCACGCTCCTTTGTCTGAAGCTCTCCCTGGTCAGGGATAAGAGCTGTGAAGTCTAATCTTCACTCACCTCTCATCTGCTTCACCTTAGCCCCGCAATGGCAAGGTTAAGAGCGAATACTACCCATGTACAGATGACTTGCTTCGACAGTCAAACCCATTGTTTGAGCCTCACTTGACTGGTTATAGTGTGTGCTTTGTGAATATTTGTTTGCTCTGTTTGCTTGTATGCTTGTATGCTTGCTTTCTTCCTGGATAGGATTAGCTTGCAGTTGTGCAAGTAGGTAGAAACCTCAACGTAGGGTAATGATGCATGACAACACTAGGCTCGAGTACAGCTCCCTGGTAGTGTGTCTTCCCTTGGTTTCTGGCTAGAGTTTCTTTCCCTTGGAGGGGAACTACATCGCCCTGATCCTCGTTCCAGACGAGGTATGTAGGCAGGAGACCGTGCGAGGTCTCTCCGGGCACTTTTTTTCTTTTTTTGCGTGTGTTTGCTTGTTATCTGATCGTGTGTTTTGGTTCGGATGCCGATGTAAGTCCAGTGATTGGCGGTCGGGCTCCACGTTTGCCTTCTTGTGTGCGTTTTGGTTCGGATGCTGATGTAAGCCCAGTGATTGGCATTCAGGCTCCATGTTTGCCTGTTTGGGTGTTTGCTTGTTTGGCGTGCGTGAGCCGAACTACAGCAGCTCTGATTCTCGTTCCAGACGAGATATGTAGGCATAGGATGCGATGTCCTATCGAGCTCCCTTCTCTTAACCCCACCTGCGTTCCCCTGTGTGTGTGTGTGATGTTTTAGCAACCTATTCTTTATTTTAGAACGTGGATCCCGTCGAGTACGACGGACGTGAGGGGTGCTAATACCTTCCCCTTGCGTAACCGACTCCCTTACCCTTTCTCTTTGGTCGCGAGACCATTTCCTTTCCAGGTTTCTCTGAGCGTTTCCTTTCCCTATCTTGGGATAAATAACGCGCAGTGGCGGCTCTGTGTTGTGTTTTTGTTTCAGCCTCGCCGGTTGTTTTTTCGCGGATGCGACACCAAGCTTTCGAAATCCAGACCGGGCGCCTTCTGACCCTCCATAGCTAGCATACGTTCTTCCAGCAGTTTATACTTATCACCTTTGGGAGAGTACTGCTCATTCTCATAATCTTCATCTTCATCCTCCTGGCTGAAAGGATCAGCATTCTCATCTTCTAAATCTGTCCCCTCTTCTTGATCTTTCGGAATTCTAATCTTGACTCCTGCAGCCTGTCCTTTAAGCCTTCTTCCCGGGTTAATGTAACTCACAGGTTTCTTGTCCTTCTTCTGCTCGAGCAAGAGAGCCTTTAGTTCCTCCTGCCCCTTGGATAAGCTTAACATCATCTCCTGGAATTGAGCATTCTGAGCCTGGAGATCTTTGACAGTTTGTTCGAGGGCCATTTTTCTGTTTAGAAGGAAGACCGTAAGAACATTGAGCTTTTAGAATACCTGTTATGCAATGTCATGTTATGCTATGCAATGTATGAAATGTTTTCAAGGACTTTTGGAATTTAACTTTGCGTAAACTACCAAAAAAAAGAAACTTTTATTAATAATTTTTTAATCAATATTCATTACAATAAATAATAAAATACAATAAAAGCTCAAGTCTCCCAGGGGCGGCTTCTTTTTGGGCGAAGATATGCGTTGAGTCTTCGTTCCTCATTAAACTGGCTGGTGAGCTCTAACACTTTCTTCCTTTCAGCACAAAATTGAGCTTCAAAAGTATCCCTTTCCTCTCTCAACTGGATCCAGGACCTCTTTAATTCTTCAATATCGGTAGGCATATCTAGATAAGGAATGATCAGAGGAGTACCTCCTTCAACTTCTGGTTCAACAATCAGAGGTCCGATTGCAAGATATGGCATGGTAAGTTCACGAGCTCTTGTGCGTACCCATCTGAGATAGGGTTCCATAGGAATAGAATTTTTCTGTCCTAAAGTGCTTCTTTTCACCATGCCCCAAGCTCGTACAAACCTTTGACGGAGACCTTGAGAGTCGTTGTCGTAGTCAAACACAGTGCCTTGGATAATTATTTCATGTGGACCATCTCTTCGAGCATAACCAAACTGACGTAGGGCTAAAGCTGGGTTATAAGTAATACCTCCCCTCATCCCCAGGAGTGGTACGTTAGAGAACTCTCCGCAGCGGTTAATGAGGATAAGATTTTCTTTGAGATGAGGACACCAACGGATGTCTGAATGGGAGAGCGACATTATCCTTTGAGACCATTTCAGATTTTGCTCATTCTTCAAGACTGATTGAGGAAGGTGCGAAATAAACCACCTAGACAATAAAGGTATGTAGCACATGAGAGTCCCTTGTCTCTTCATAGTACGGGTGTGAAGCGAATGCAAAATGTCTCCAAGCAAGGTAGGCACAGGGTTATGAGTGAGGAATATCTTAATAGCATTCACGTCTATGAATTGGTCTGGATTAGGGAATAACACCAAACCATAGATTAGTAATGCTAGGACATCTTCGAAAGCATGGACATCCATAACTTTTAAGAATTCTCGGGCCTTATTTATCAGAAATTTGGCAAGTAAACCCTTAACTCCACTTCTTATTACCCAATTGGTTTCAATGTCGGACTTTGTCATGTGTAAAGCTGCGGCAACTTCTTCAGACTTCGGAATCTTTTCTAAACCACTGAAAGGTGTTTGATCAAGAATAGGTATCCCAAGCAGCCTGGAAAATTCTTCTAATGTGGGTACCAACTGATAATCTGGGAAGGTGAAGCAATGATGTTTAGGGTCGAAGAACTGGAATAAAACTCTCATCATATCTTCTTTGAAACCAGTGGTAACCAAATTGATGAGGGAACCATGCTTCTTGATGAACTGAGCATGATCGGGAAGTTCTGCCACTAAACTCTTGAGTTGAGGAGAGATTGCTACAAAATTGATCCGGATGGTCTTCCTGGAAGCCATAACCTGTTTAACAGGGCAAAGCTAAATCCCTAAGTCCTTGAAATGGTTAGTACAATGCCATGATGTCATGATGTTATGATGTTATGATGGTAAGCAAATAATAAGCACAAACAAGCCACACAACAATCATCCCTAAGTTTTAAGGCTTGCATGAGTTCCATAGGTGAGTACCCTCCCCACTGAAGTTTGGTTGGTTCAACCTGTCCTAGAATAGTAACCGGGTTCTAAAAGGATCTCCAATCATTGACCTTCCTTTAAGTCCACTTCAGTGCAACACCAAGTGGTTGACCAAAGCTTCCCTAAAGTCCAATCTCAAAGAGTGTAGTATCGAGTATCAACCAACCCAGTCGGAACCGAAGTCAGTTATCTCACTACTTTCTAATGGCTAGGATGAGTCAATTAGGGTTCTAAAGGTCTGGTTAATGCTTTGATGACACCACGCGAACGCTAAATTTTTCCTCAAGTAAACATGAGGAACATCAGGACATCCAAAGTGTCACATTAACCGTAGCCATCATTTTGACCATTCCAGTATACGCCGGATAGTCGCGATGATCTTTTGCTACTTACCTAAGGTACACTAGATCCGGGTGTAGGATCTTTCACTCAAGCGTAAAATACCCAAGCAATCCCTTAAAAGTAAATCAGACAATTTGAATAAGTGATCTTGTTTTTAAGGTAACCTCTCTTTTTAAGGGTCCCCAGCAGAGTCGCCAGTTCTGTCATACGGTGACCTGACTTTGTGTGTTTTTGCTTTGGAAAGCAAATGTCGCGGTTAGCAAGAGTCGCCACCGACTTTTCTTTTATCCCATAAGGAAAGGTGGAAAAGAACAGGAAAGACCTTAATTAGATTTTGGGTTCGGGAGATACATTATACAAAGGGAAGGTGTTAGCACCCTTTGTATCCATGGTTATCCATGGGCTCTTAATTGCTGGATCACTTATGTTTGTCTGAAAAAGTGTTTGTGAATTGCTTAAAAAATGTTTTGAAAAGAGAGTTTAACTTTGTAATGATTCTTGTGCGAATGTATACAAAGTATTTATCTCGTTTAATTTTTGAAAGCGGTTTAGAAAAATATAACTTGGTAATGATTCTAGTACGAATGTATACCAAGTGGTGATTTTCTAGTATTTGCAAGGTGTGAGGTATGAAAAATATTTTAGGTTGTGAGCCAGCAATTAAGAGTTATACCTACCCAAGGTCTTTATGGGCATTTCCTATCCTTATGAGGGTAAAACTGTCCTTACTATTGAGAAATAAGTAGTTTTATCCTTTGGATGTAAAAGGGTCATCATAGGGTCATCGATTAGTCATTGAAGGCAACATTTGTAAGGATACCTTAGCATTCGAAGGGACGATCATCGTTTAACCGTAGGCTACACCGAAGGGTCATCGAGGGACAAAATCATATATTCGAAGGTAACATCTGAGGGACTATGATTTATTTCATAGGGACATGATGATTTAATCGAAGGGTCTTTGCTAAATGTATCCCCACATTCGCGGGACATGACCGTAATACCGTAATATCGTAAGGCAACAAAGAGAGGTCCAAGATCACATATTCAAAGGCAATATTTCACAATCAATTAGGTAGTTGTAATCAATTAGGTAATTAGGTCCATATTATAATCAATTAAGTAATTAGGATGAATCTCCACATTAAAATCAATTAAGTAAATAGGGTGAATCTCCACATTAAAATCAATTAGGTAATTAGGATGAATCTCCACATGGGTATCCCACAAATAAAGTGGAAAACCTAACAAGCTACCTTCTCCGGGAGTATGTGAACCCTTACAAAATTCGGCAAACAGGTCAGAATACCAAATCAGGGTGCAATCGAGAATTGCACCAAACAAAAGGAACACAGCGGTAGGACAGAATAGAACAGAACAGAACAGAACAGAAAAATCATAAAATAGAACAGATCCGATAAGCATAGAACAGAACAGCAAAATCCGTGACTGTCACGTTCGCTCCTGCCTCGCCTAGCGAAGGCTTAGCAAATACTCGCTACATGCTCGCTTAGCGATGTGCTAGCGAGCGACTGCGGGTTTTGAATTTCAGACAGTACGATTTTAGAAAGCTTCCCACCCTATGGCATCCATTACAGAGATTATATGGTTAAACATTCAATATATTCATACATACTTAAATTCCCATGCAAAAACTTGAGATATTTTTAAATTCAGTCATAATGCCACATGCAAGTTAAGAACATAAGGCGGTAGTAACGGTAATAGTAATGCAAACCTGTTTGCAATGATTGCAACCTTGAATTGGCAAGTCGGATTGAGTTGGGCGGAGGTAACCTTGGTGCAGATGAGTTTCCTTCAGGGTTTCCTTTAGGGTTGCTCTGAATCTCTGAGTTAGCCTCCAGGGTTTGCTGTCTGTGAGTGTTTTCCTTTCTCCTCCGTTTTCTCTTCTGTTTTTCGTTCTCCTTTTTCTGACTGAAGTTGTGGTATTTATAATGCTCTTTTTATGACCTAATGGGCTCAGAATGAAGCCCAAAATTTTCTGGTATTCGCAAGCTTCGCTAGGCGAGTGGCGTAGCGAAGTGTTCGCTAGGCGAAGGAATTGCTCGCCTAGCGAGCAAACCAGTTTAGGCCATTTTCTGGATTTTGTCATCTGTGTGCTGGGTCCTTGTTCTTTTAAGATCAATGCTTGAAAAATAAGTTGGAGTGCCTTAGAAATGCCTTGTAATATTAACGGGCAAATTTTGGGGTATGACAGCTGCCCCTGTTCAATATTCTTGAACCGAGAGAGTTAGAATGGTGTGTATGCCATTCGTGGCCTGGAGGTGGAAGATTATTGAAGACTAGAATGCCCCAAAAATTTGCACTTGTTAATCAAAGGTTAGTCTTGATGGAGATGGGCTTAAAGATGCCCTCTAGGAAGTTTGATGATGAAAGATCAGAATGGATCATATGCTGCTGGGGATAAGGATCCGAATGGACCATATGCTAGATCGTATCTGAGTAGCAGAATGAGTCATCCATTAGGCGGATGACTTCGCTAGGGATGAAAGATCAGAATGGATCGTACGCTAGATCGTATCTGAGTTGCAGAATGAGCCGTACGTTAGGCTGATCTGACGAAGGTAGAATTAGAATGGATCATACGCTAGATCGTATCTGAGTTGAAGATCCAAATGGGTCGTGACGTTAGACCGTATTGGAGTGCAGAGTGAGCCGTACGTTAGGCCTATATCTGAAGAAGAAAGTAGTCGTACGCTGGACTACACCCGGATGTACCGTATGCTAGGAGTATCTGAGGATTTGAAGGTAGAATGGACGTACGTTAGATCGTATCTGAGTTGCAGAATGAGCCGTAC